>NW_007253429.1:396966-416803 GCF_000164805.1 Carlito syrichta
AAAAAAAAAAAAAAAAAAAATGAGAGGGATGGAGGATTGACTACAGAAGAGTAGAATGTGATGTGACCATAGAAGCAGAGAGACTTAAAGATTCTTTGGTGTTGGTTTTGAAGAAGAAAGGGGTCATGAGCGAAGGAATGCAAGAATGCAGCTCTCAAAAATGAAAAAAGCAAAGAAACAGATACACCCCTAGAGCCTCCCTCTGAAGGGAGTACAGCTCTGACAACATCTTGGTTTCAACCAGTGAAATCATTTCAGTCTTGTGGCCTCTAGAACTGAGAATAAATCTGTATTGTTAGGGTAAACTGAGGCAGTGTGGGCTGGAGCCACGGGAATAAAGCAAAGATTTGCAAAGGCAAAGCAAAAGAGTTTATTCACATTTAGAACAGACACTAAATGGGACGGGCACTAAGAGGCAGTGTGGCCAGGGGAGTTGAGGAAGGAGGGCTTTTATAGCTTTAATCAAGGAGACAGCATAAAGAAAACTCTCCAGCAGCTGCATTCCTAAGTCTTGATATCACCAGTCTTGTGTCCTTGCCATTGTCAGGGCTACCAGGCCTTGGTGTTGTCAGGGCAACCAGTCCTGTGAATTTAGGGCCTTCAGCCACTGGTGGGCTGGCAGGTGGTCATGAAAGGCTGATTACGATTAGGTCAGTTTGGTCTTTTATAGCTGGTAAACAAAGGCCTAGAATAGACATACTTGGGAGACAATTATTTCTCTCTCTCTTTTTTTTGAGTTGGAGTCTCATTCTGTTGCCCAGGCTGGAGTGCAGTGGCATGCTTATGGCCACCGCAGCCTTGACATGCTAGGTTCAGGTGAGCTTTCCTCCTCAGCCTTCCAAGTATCTGGAACTACAGACATGTGCCACCATGTGCTGCTAATTTTTTATTCATTGTAGAGATAAGGTCTTGTCAAGTTGTCCAAGTTGGTCTTGAACCCCTGGGCTCAGGCAATCCTCTCACTTCCACCTCCCAAAGTGCTGGGATTACAGGCATGAGCCACTACACCTGGCTCAAAACAATTATTAATTTAATTACTAATCTCCAGAAAGCTGGTTCCGTCCTTGGCTAATGATTAGGAAGTGGGGAATGGAACAAACAGTTAGTAATGTGTGACAAAAACTTAAGCAATGTTAAGATGGCTGTTCTCCAGCTAGGTCACTCCATTTTGACTACACTCTTTTCATGTATTATTTTAAGCCACTAATGTGATAAACAGCAGCCACTGGTAACAAATACATCACCTAAAAAATGACAAAACAAAGCCAGGCTCGGTGGCTCAACCTGTAATCCCGCACCTTGGGAGGCTGAGGTGAGTGAATTACCTGAGCCCGCAGGTTCGAGACCTGCCTGGGCAACTTGGTGAGACCTCATCTCTACAGCAAATCAAAAAATTAGCCGGGTGTGGTAGCATGCGCCTGTAGCTCCAGCTACTTGGAAGGCTGAGGCGGAAGGATCACCGGAGCCCAGCAGGTCGAGGTTGCGGTGACTGGGAGCAACCACTGCACTCTAGTCTGGGTGACAGAGTGAGACTCCAACTCAAAAAAAAAAAAATTAATGACAAAACAATCCACACTCAACTGTGATATGAAAACATAACATTTGAAGTCCATTTTTTTTTTAACATGGTAGGAATACACTGGTAATTTTAAAAGTAAGAAATCAAATGTCATAATACAGTGACATGCATGGCACTTGAAATCCTGTCATGTTGTGACTGCATCATTGCAATTTATAGTGTTCCAGGCAACAGTTTTAGGCAACGAGATGACTACGAATGGTCTCTGATGCAGCTGCTCTTCTCTGCCATTATAGTACACACACACACACAAAAATGGGGCAACCCCCTCGGGTCCCCTCCCACTGTGGGAGCTTTTCTGTCCTCTCAATAAATCCTGCTTAACAACAACAAAAAAAGAATGAGCAAGACTGTGTTCCAATAAAGCTTTATTTACAGACACTAAAATTCAAATTTTACACTTTAATTTTTACATGACAGAAAATAGTTTTCTTCTATTGATTTTTTCCAATTACTTAAAAATGTGCAAAAGGAGTGGGCATGGTGGCTCAAGCCTTTAATCCCAGCACTCTGGGAGGCTGAGGTGAGAGGATTGCCTGAGCCCACATGTTTGAGAACAGCCTGGGCAACTTGGTGAGACCTCATCTCTACAATAAATAAATTTTAAAAATTAGCCAGGCATGATAGCACGCATCTGTAGTTCCGGCTACTTGAAAGACTGAGGTGGAAGGATCGCCTGAGCCCAGCAGGTGGAAGCCGTGAGTGTGCCACTGCACTCCAGCCTGGGCAATGGAGTGAGACCCCAAAGCAAACAAAAAAAAAAAGTAAATGATTCTTAGCTCACAGATCATATAGAAACAGGTGACAAGCTGAATTTGTCCATGACTTATTGTCCGTCAACCCCTGAGCTATAATTTATACAAGAGAAAAATGAGACTGTTAGCTTCAACAGTTTGGAGGGCACTTTTAACTTGACAGAACCATACTCAGTGTTTTATGTTAATTCATATCTATATCCTCTAAACAATCTTCTGAGGCAAATACTATTATTATACTTATCATATTATACTATATTATACAGATGAGGAAACTAGAAAGATAAATGTTCAATATCTTGCCCAAAGATATTGAACTTCTGCAGATATTGAGTGTCCAATAGAACTTACTGAAATAATGTAAACATTTCATATTTGCTTTTCTAACATAGTAGTTACTAGTCATATAACTATGGAGAACTTGAAATATGTAACTAAGAAACTGAACTTTTAATATTATTTCAATTCTTTTTTTTGGGGGGGGTTGGAGTCTCACTCTGTCACCCAGGCTGGCGTGCAGTGGCCCGCTCATGGCCATCACAGCCTCGACATGCTGGACTCAGGTGATTCTTCTGCCTCAGCCTTCCAAATAACTGGAGCTACAGGCACACACCACCATGCCCGGCTACTTTTTTTGATTTATTGTAGAGATGAGGTCTCACCAAGTTGACCGGGCTGGTCTTGAACCTATGGGCTCAGGCAATCCTCTCACCTTGGCTTCCCAAAGTGCTGGGATTATAGGCATGAGCCACTGCACCCGGCTTATTTCCATTTTTATATTTTTAGTAGCCACATTGGACAGTACAGCTCTAGTGAGGAGAACGAGGGTGAATACAGGCAGAAAAAGAACAGCTGACCATGTGTCTCACAGGCAGTAAATGAAGGAACTTAAAACCCCAGAGTCCACTTCTTGACACCAAAATTACCAACCAAGAACCAACAGAATCCAGGAGTCTCTGGGCAGGCATTTGTAGAAGTCACTCTGCATAACGATTAGGTATTTCAAGAAAATAAAAATTACAATTGTAAACTGTCCAGGAGCCTGTCCAAGGTGATCCAATCTCCAAGAATTATCATCTGAAGACTAATTGTAGGTATTTTGGGAGACACCATGAGGTTGGCCATCATCAGCCCCATGCCATGGGGGTCCAGAGGAAGCTCCGTGTTGGTCTTATAAGTACATCACAGGCAATTTTATTCCTTTAGAGTATATAAGGAAACCCATTATTTCCTTGCTGAGGACATTTCAGACACAGAAGACCAGTGCAGTTTGGGAGGATGTAAGTTGGCAAGGACATGAAGTTGGTGAGCTGCCAACCCAGCTGTAAGTGCTAGCCAACATGGCAATCCCTCAGAGGGCATGTTTTACTTAAGTCCATTTGGAACGGAGCTTAGGTTCTTCCAGGAAGCAGTGGCAAGTGGCAGCTGTGGACATGTGGGGGCATGAGCACAGGTGTATATATCATGGAAGATTTGCAGCGTGCTATAATGTGTCCTCTCTTCTTTCCAGTGGGAAAAACAGAATGTATGATGTCCTCCAAGAGACCATTGAAAGTGATTTCCCAACCTTCCTGGGCAAGATCTTTGCTTTCCTCGCCAATCCAGGCCTGATCATTCCAGCCATCCTGCTGATGTTGTAAGTGAACCAGGGCCCATGGCTCCACATCATGGAAACCTCTCCTTGGAGTTGAGACTTCCTTGGCAGGTTCTTTTTTGCCCTCTTAGTCTGGACTCCATGACAAGAATTCAAATGCAAGTAGTTTATCAGGGAAAGGTAAGGACTAGAGATAGGGAAGTGTGTGGCTATCACTATGGGAATTCAGACATTATGCCTCAGTTATCTCTCCCTAAGAGTGAAGAATCTGGGACATTTGTAGACCAGCTCTCAGTCACTGAGGGCCACTGGAATTGGTTAATTTCCTGGCAATTTTGGCTACTGCATTCATGGATAGAATGGCTTTGGGGATGTGAGTGGAGGGTGGGGAAGCTTCTGGTACAGAAGTGAAGGTACTGCAATTGCAAGTCTTTTAGAAAGCACACTGAAAAATAGGATCAAAGGGATGTGGGTGAGCCCTGACAGTCACTGCAACAACCCTGACAACACTCATTAGAAATATCAAAGACCAGGCCAGGCGCGGTGGCTCACACCTATAATTCCAGCAATTTGGGAGGCCGAAGTGAGAGGATTGCCAAGCTCACAGGTTCAAAATCAGCCTGGGCAGCTTGTCAAGACCTCATCTCTACAATAAATCAAAAAATTAGCCGGGTGTGGTGGTGCATGCCTATAGTTCCAGCTACTTGGAAGGCTGAGGCAGAAGGATCGCCTGAGCCCACCAAGTTGAGACTGTGGTGGCCATGAGCATGCCATTGCACTCCAGCCTGGGCAACAGAGTGAAACTCCAACTCAAAAAAAACAAAAAAAGAAAAGAAAAAGAAACACGCCTGTAGTTCCAGCTACTCAGAAGGCTGAAGCAGAAGGATCGCCTGAGGCCAGTAGGTCGAGGCTGCGGTGGACGTAAGCGAGTGTGCCACTGCACTCCAGCCTGGACAACAGAGTGAGACTCCAACTCAAAATAAACAAAACAAAAAAAAAGAAATATCAAAGACCTTTGGGCTCTGAGTCTCTTAAAAAGCTGAGGGGCTGACTGAGCCTGCCCAGGCTGGGCCCACAACACTATTCCATGTCCCAGCCTGTGCTCACCCCCGTCCCCCTCTACAACTGTTTAAGCCCTGAGGATAGTGGGTGAGTTTGATGATCTCTGTATCCCCAACACCAGCCTAAAGCCTAGGCATAGGAGGCAAACAATAAATGTTCAAGAAAGAACTAGGGATGGAAGGTAGGAAGCAAAAGTCTTGGATCGGAATTGCTGCCATCAGAAATTGTGCTAGTAAAAATATTAGTATTTTTTCTTTATATAAAACACATCTTGGCATGATTTTTAAAAATTATGAAACATCCCCAACATATAGAATAGTACAAATGACCATGTACACTATTACAAGAATAAACACATGTTAACATTTTGCAATATTTTCATCAGGTCTATTTTTCCTTTTAAAATAAATATAGCCGGGCTCGGTGGCTCAGCCTGTAATCCCACGCTTTGGGAGGCTGAGGTGAGTGGATTGCCTAATCCCACAGGTTCGAGACCCGCCTGGGCAACTCGGGGAGACCTCGTCTCTACAATAAATCAAAAAAAATTAGACGGGCGTGGTAGCGCGTGCCTGTAATTCTGGCTACTCGGAAGGCTGAGGCGGAAGGATCGCCGGAGCCCAGCAGGTCGAGGCTGCGGTGGCCGGGAGCGGCCACTGCACTCCAGTCTGGGCGACAGAGTGAGACTCCAACTCAAAAAATAAATAAATAAAATAAATTTAATGTTGCAGATTCACTTTGAGCCCCACTCAATTATTATTTTTTCCTCCTTTCCCAATGGTAACCATTATTCAGACTAGATTCGATTATTTCCATGAATATTTTGGTACTTTTATCACCTATGTATATACTATTGTTTTCTGAGTTATAAAACTTTTCATGAATGGCTCACATTAGATACTTTTCCACAGTCAATAATATGTTTGGGGGATTTATCCATGTGGATATATGAGCACAAATTTAAATGACTCTGCTATGTTCCATTATATAGATAAACCACAGTGTATCCATTCCTCTGCATGGAAATAGATTATTTCCACTTTTGGCTATTCCAAACTGTGCTTTACCCAACACTTTTTATATGTCTCCTTTGTACAATTGCCAGCGTTTCTCTAAGTAGACATCTACAAGTGGAATGATAGGTCATGGTATTTGTTTCTTCAGTCTTTTTAGGTATTACAGAATTTCTCTTCAAAATGGCTGTATTTCCTTTTGACTTCTTTTTTTTTTTTTGAGTTGGAGTCTCTCTGCATTGTCCAGACTGGAGTGCAGACACTCACGACCACCCCAGAGTCAACTTGCTGGGCTCCAGCGATCTTTCTGCCTCAGCCTTCCAAATAGCCGGAACTATAGGCACACACTACCATGCCCAGCTAATTTTTTATGTATTGTAGAGATGAGGTCTTGCCAAGTTGTCCAGGCTGGTCTCGAGTCCACAAGCTCAGGCAATCCGCACACCTAGGCCTCCCAAAGTGCTGGGATTACAGGCTAGGTCACCAAGTCCAGCCTTGACTCTTTATTTAAATATAAATTCCAACTCTCTGGTGAAATTTTCCATTTTTCTCTGTAATTTCTTGAACATAATGCTTATTTCTAACATCTGTGTCTGATATTCCAATATCTATATCACTTATGGGTACATTTTTTGGTCATTTTTTTCCCTCTGGTTTATCATTCAGTCCTACTTTTAGCCTGGGTGACAAAGTGAGACTCCAACTCAAAAAAAAAAAAAAAACAACAAAGAAGAACTGGGATAAATATAAACTTTTTAGATTTTTGGCTTACTTACATTGTTCTAGTTATTACTAGTTATCTGTTCTAGTTATCACTAGTTATCTGGTTATCTCTAGTTCTCACTAGTTTAAAAATAAGAAGCTAAAGTTAAGGGAAAGAAATGTTTCCGAGCTTCTTGGCTTACTCTTATTATCTAGTTACCTAGAGCAATCTTCATTATCTCTATTTATTTTTCTGTTTATATTGGTGTTACTAGTTCTCAAAAGAAGCTTCAAAAGTATTCAAAAGGCCAGTTATGGTGGCTCACAACTGTAATCCCAGCACTTTGGGAGGTGAAAGGGAGAGGATTGTCTGAGTCCAGGAGTTCAAGACCAGCCTGGGCAACTTGACGAGGCCTCGTCTCTACGATAAATAAAAAAATTAGCTGGGTGTGGCGGTACACTCCTATGGTTCTAGCTACCTGGAAAGCTGAGGCAGAAGGATCTCCTGAGCCAAGAAGGTAGAGGCTGCAGTGGCCATGAGTGTGCCGCTGCACTCCAGCCTTGGCAACAGACTAAGACTCTTAGTCCCAAAAAAAAAAAATTTTTTTTCAAAAGTCCTCCAAACTACTCAGAAATTATTTTATTGCAAATCAGAGGTAATTAAAATTAGCCAAAGTAATACTTGTAAGAATAACTAATCTAAATATAAAACAAATTAGATATTGTATTCATTGTTATATTTTTTAAAAGTAGTGTTAGTGCACACAAGCTCAGACACTTTACTCAATTTTTTATTGCTTGTTAGAATACACCAAGATAAATGCAAGCTTTATCTGATCAACAAAGGTGAGAAATACCCCTCATCAAACTGTAACTTAGAGCTAAGACAAATGGAAACATTATATGTGAAAAAGATCTTAAGATCACACATTGTTTCCTTCCTTCCTTCCTTCCTTCCTTCCTTCCTTCCTTCCTTCCTTCCTTCCTTCCTTCCTTCCTTCCTTCCTTCCTTCCTTCCTTCCTTCCTTCCTTCCTTCCTTCCTTCCTTCTTTCCTTCCTTTTATCCAGGCTGGAGTACAGTGGCATGTTCAAGGCCACCACAGGCTCAATCTGCTGGGCTCAGGCAATCCTTCCACCTCAACCTTCCAAGTAGCTGGAACTACAGGTTTGAGCCACAGTGACTGGCCTACTATGGCATGTAATTTTTACTGAGTTCCAAACATGTGAATAAAAAATTATAAAGGCTATGGATAACGTTATCTTTCACCAAAAGGATAGGATTTTTTTATTCTGAAAGACACATGGAATACTAGCAAATCACTTAATCCTGTTAAGGGTTAGTATTTCAGTTATCTATTATTAGATAAGAAACCACTTCAAAACTGAAAAACAAACCAATAATTTATTTTACTAATGAATCTGCAATGTGGGTAAGGTTCAGCAGGAATGTTCTTTTCTTCTCTACTATTCATCAGCTGGGTCAGCTCAACTGGGGATGAGGGGTCCACTTTTAAGATGGTCAGTCACAGCCGGGCTCGGTGGCTCAGCCTGTAATCCCAGCACTTTGGGAGGCCAAGGGGAGTGGATTGTCTGAGTCCACGGGTTCAAGATCAACCTGGGCAACATAGTAAGACCTGTCTCTACAATAAATAAAAAATTAGCCGGGCATGGTATAGCGCATCTATAGTTCCAGCTACTTGGAAGGCTGAGGCGGAAGGATCACCGGAGCCCAGCAGGTCAACACTGGGGTGGTCATGCATGTGCCACTGCACTCTAGCCTGGGCGACACAGTGAGATTCCAAATAAATTTTAAAAAAAGAAGATGGTCAGTCACACGACTGGCCAGTTAGCATTGGCTGTCAGCTAAGAACTTAACCACAGTGACGAACTAAAGACCTCAGTTCCTCCCCACAAGCTGCTTGGACTTTCTGATAGCATGACACCTGGGTTCAAAGAGCAAGCATTCCAAGAGAGCACAGTGGATATATATGACATCTTTATAACCTAGCCTCAGAAGTCGCATTCCATTACTTCTGCCATACTCGGCTGAGGCAATCACAAAGACCCACCCAGCTTCAAGAGAAAGAAATATAGACTCATCTTTTTTTTTTCCATTTTAAAGATGTGAGGTAGACTCACCTTTTGATGACAGCATGGCAAGATTCCAGAAGCACATGTAAGATGGGAGCTATATTATTGTGGCCATCTTTTGGAAAATACAGTTTGCCATTGTTAGCTTTTAGCTTTCTCAGGGCTGGTCTATTTCAGTTTTGTCCTATTCCCAGGTCATGGGTAGGATGTGACCTTAGATCATGGTCTTTTAGGGATCTCAACTGAAGCCTATAGTGTTTACCAAATCCCTCCACCCTCGCAAGACTTGAAACCCATTATTTCTTTTCCCAGTCCTGCAATCTTTTCTCCAGTTTCTTTCTCCAGAAGTACTACTGCTACAGCTACTGAAATCTTTGCTCTACTCTTCAGCCTCCTTGATGTCATTTTCTTCTGAGCTTTCTGGAGCAATTGAAGATTTGGTCAATAATTTGAGGGGAATTTGTAGGCAGATTTGGGGTTATTTATCTGTGGTTCACTCTTCTGTGGATTTTGCGCCTCAAAACTTCATCCCAAAATCTTGGCAGTCATGACTCCACTCCTGGATCACAAATTGGAAAATACCTCAGGGAGAAAGCCTGGAAGAAGGTAGAGCTCCCCTTACATGCTTCCTTTTCCTCGGCATCATAGTCCCTTAAGTCTGCCTGCATTGGCTACTCTCCCACGTGCTACAGCACAGCTTCATACATTTTGCCCAACTTTTATAGTTGTTTTCCTCTGGAGAGCTGGTCTTACACAAGTTTCTAAGTCATGGCCAGAAACAGAAGTCTTTCCTTTTTTTGCTTGATTATCCATATAAACATTTGAGTCAGATTGGTCCCAAAACAACAATAAAATATAAAATGAAAATAATAATCAAAAAACAAAAATAATTTGTGATCATGTTCATTAGGATTCAGAAAGAATTGGCATATTTATACGATTGAGTTTTCCTGTCCAAGAATACTGTATTTCTTATTATTATTGATATCTCTTAGTAATATTTTTAAATTTTCTTTATAAATTTCTGCACATTTCTCACAAATTTAGATCTGTGCATTTAATCTTTTTGTTTTATATGGAATGAAGATGGTTCTTTCATCATCTCTTCTAACTAGTTTTTGGGTTTTTTATATAAATGTTATTTATCTTCTATACTTTGGTTTTTGCATTTTGTGTTTTGTTTTTGTTTTTGAATTAGGGTCTCACTCTGTCTCCCAGGCTGGAGTGCAGTGGCATGATCGTGGATCATGGCTCACTGCAGCCTCAACCTTCTGGGCTCAGGTGATCTGTCCGCCTTAACCTCTTGAGTAGCAGGGTTCACAGGCGCGCACCCACCATGCCTGGCTAATTTTTTATTTTTATTTTTTGAGTTGGAGTCTCACTCCATCACCCAGTCTGGAGTGCAGTGGTATGCTCACGGCCACCCCAGCGTCGACCTGCTGGGCTCCAGTGATGCTTCCGTCTCAGCCTTCCAAGTAGCCGGAACTACAGATGCACACTACCACGCCCAGCTAATTTTTTATTTTATTGTAGAGACTAGGTCTCACCAAGTTGCCCAGGCTGGTCTTGAACCCCTGAGTTCAGGCAATCCTCTCGCCTCGGCCTCCCAAAGTGCTGGGATTACAGGCTTGAGCCACCACACCCAGCCATGTGTGTTTTTTTTCTTTCGCCAAGGCTGGAGTGCAATGGCATGCTCACGGTCACTGCAGCCTCGACCTGCTGGGTTCAGATGATCCTTCCACCTCAGCCTTCTAAGTAGCTGAAACAACAGTTACACGCCACCACGCCTGGCTAATTTTTATTTTTATTTTTATTTTTTTTGAGTCAGAGTCTCATTCTGTTGCCCAGGTTGGAGTGCAATGGCATGCTCAAGGCCACTGCAGCCTCGAACTGTTGGGCTCAGGTGATCCTTCTACCTCACCCTTCCAAGTAGCAGGAACCACAGGCACATGCCTCCATACCCAGCTAATTTTTTTTTAATTCATTGTAAAGACAAGGTCTCACCATGTTGCTCAGGCTGGTCTCAAACCCCTGAGCTCAGGCAATCTTCTTGTCTCTGCCTCCCAAAGTGCTGGGATTACAGGTGTGAGATACCATACCCTGTGAGCATATTGTTTATAATAGTTTATAATTATTGTTTTTCAACCAAAACTCTTGAACTTTTAAGGTAAATCATTTTGTAATTTGTAAACAATGATAATTTTGCTTCTTATTTAATTCTTAGATTTCTTTTTTCCTTCTCTGTGGGATTAATTAGTACCTGCCCCACCCCCAAAATAAAACCTGTCAGTTAACATTTTGTGATAAAAGAAATTTTTTTGCATTTACTGGGGAATGTTTCTAATGTTTTCAATCAAGCATGGTGCTGCTTTTGGAGGGGGGTTAAAATAAGTATATTCAAGGTGTAGGCCTAGGTGTAGATCTCCTTGAGTTTGTCTTGCTTCTTCTGTAGATAAATATTTTTTCATCAGATTTGGGGAGTTTTTAGCTACTGTTTCTTCAAATATTCTTTCTGTTCTTTTTGTCTCTCTTCTCTTTCTGGGAGTCCCATTAGGCATATGTTAGTATATTTGAAGTTGTCCCCAGGCCCTGTTATTTTACTTCGTTCTTTTTTCTTTCTGCTCCTCTGAATGGATAATCTCAAATTACCTATTTTTCAATTTCATTGAGGTTTTTTCTTCTGTAAACTCAAATATACTGTTGAGCACCTCCAGTAAATTTTTTATTTCAATTATTGCACTTTTCTTTTTCTTTTCTTTCTTTCTTTTTTTTTTGAGTTGGAGTCTCACTCTGTCGCCCAGACTGGAGTGCAGCGGCCGCTCCCAGCCATCACAGCCTCAACCTGCTGACGATCCTTCCACCTGAGCCGTCCAAGTAGCTGGAACTACAGGCACGCGCTACCATGCCCGGCTCATTTTGATTTATTGTAGAGATGAGGTCTCGCAAAGTTCCCCAGGCGGGTCTCAAACCCGCAGGTTCAGGCAATCCATTCACCTCAGGCTCCCAAAGGCGCAGGATTACAGGCAGAGCCACCAAGCCCGGCTTTTATTGCACTTTTTTTTTTTTTTTCAGTTGGAGTCTCACTCTGTCGCCCATACTGGAGTGCAGTGGCCGCTCCCGGCCACCGCAGCCTCGACCTGCTGGGCTCCGGCGATGCTACCACCTCAGCCTTCCAGGTAGCTGGACCTACAGACGTGCACTACCACGCCCGGCTAGTTTTTTATTTATTTATTGTAGAGATGAGGTCTCGCCAAGTTGCCCAGGCAGGTCTCGAACCCGTGGGCTCAGGCAATTCACTCACCTCAGCCTCCCAAAGCGCGGGATTACAGACTGAGCCACAGAGCCCGGCCTATTGCACTTTTCAACTCCAGAATTTCTACTTACTGATACTCTTTATTTGGTGGGACATCATTTTCAACTTTCTTTTAGTTCTTTTTTTTTTTGAGTCAGAGTCTCATTCTGTCGCCCAGACTGGAGTGCAGTGGCACGCTCTCGGCCACCACAGCCTCAACCTGCTGGGCTCCACAATCCTTCCGCCTCAGGCTTCCAAGTTGCTGGAACTACAGGTGTGCACTACCATGCCCAGCTAACTTTTGATTTATTGTAGAGACGAGGTCTTGCCACCTTACCCAGGGGGTCTCGAGCCCGCAGGCTCAGGCAATCCTCTCACCTCGGCCTCCCAAAGTGCTAGGATTACAGCTGAGCCACCGAGGCCAGGCTCTTTTAGTTCTTTTTAAATGGTTTTCTTTAGTTCCTTGAACAAATTTGACAGACTGGCTTATAGTCTTTGTCTAGTAAGTACAGCATCTAGATTTCCTTGGGAATGGTTTCCATTGACTAATTTCCCCCCTGTTTATGGGGCATACTTTTTTTTTTGCATGTATCATTAGTTTGTAGTAGAAACTTGATATTTTAAATAATATTATATGGCAGCTATGGAAATCAGATTTCCCTCCCCTGCTTTTGCTGTTGTTGTAATTGCTGCTGTTGTTGTTGTTTTAGTGACTTTTCTGAACTAATTATGTAAAGTCTATAGTCTTTGTTGTGTTTAGCCACTAACATCTATGCTCGGTTATCTGAATGTTCAGCTAATGACTGGACAGAGATTTTCTTATATGTCTGGAACCAGTAAGTCTCCCAGGACTTGCCACAGAGCTTTGTATATATATTGGGGTATGCCTTCAACATTCAACCAGGTATCTTAGCTTTCGCTTTCTTCTTGCTCAAAGACTCAAAGTTAGCCAGAGGTGAGAGCTCAGGGCCTTCTGAAATCTTTCTTGGACATGTGCACAGCCTTGGCATCTGCACACCCTTACACATTATACATAGGATCCTCTATGTTTTCAGGAATATTTCAAAGCTTTTTGAAGTCCCATTGCACATCTCATTCCTCCATTCTTCTTTTATCTTTTTGGTCAGCCTATTGTTTGCCCCAGGTTTTAACCAACACCTTACCTCGCCATGATATCCAACAATAGCCTCTGATTACTTTTGACAAACATCCGCAGAGAAAAGGCTATTCACACTGTTGCACTCTGAGCCAGGTCAAACAAAGACAGTCTTGTGAGTGGTTTTTTCCAAGGATTCACTGGATAATTAAGTAATTACAATTAACTGAGAAAGAGGATTTGAAGGAGCTTCCACTTCCTCCAGTGATTGCCAGCTACTAGCTTTCTTTCTTTCTTTCTTTCCTTCTTTCTTTCTTTCTTTCTTTCTTTCTTTCCTTCCTTCCTTCCTTCCTTCCTTCCTTCCTTCCTTCCTTCCTTCCTTCCTTCCTTCTTTCTTTCTTTCTTTTTTTGAGTTGGAATCTCACTCTGTTGTGCAGGCTGGAGTGCAGTAGTATGCTCACAGCCACTGCAGCCTCAAACTGCTGGGTTCAGGTGATCCTTCTGTCTTAGCCTTCCAAGTAGCTGGAACCACGGGCATGTGCCACCATGCCCAGCTGATTTTTTGGTTTATTGTAGAGATGAGGTCTTGCTTTGTTGTTCAGCCTGGTCTCGAGCCCCTGGTCTCCCAAATTGCTGGGATTACAAGTGTAAGCCACCATGCCTAGCTCAGAGTACTTGTTTTTATCATGACTTGGGTCTGTTGGTTTTCAAACCTACTGCACAACTGGGTTGGAGAGGGTAGAATAAGGCAACTTAAATGCTGCAGAGCTCATTGTTCTTACTGAGATTCAGTTGTTTTTCTTGAAAAGATGCTCCATAAATTCATTGCAAAACTTTGGTTAATTTTCAGGGTTCTGGAAAACTTGATTCTCACAATTTTGCTGGTATTCTCACTGCTTTTATGGAGGAAAGGATTTTCAGAAGTCCTTACTCTGCAAGCTTTGCTAATGTTTGAACTAAACATTTGCCTTGGATGGGCTCTAAAGATTTTATTAAAAGTCTCCTTCTTTGAGCACCATCTTTTTTTGTTCCTTAATATGCCTCTGCCTATTTATGGTTTCCAGAAGATATTTCAAGAAATGCCCTTTGCTGCTTTTCACCAGGACTCCCTTCAACTCCAGGGTAGTCTAATGGAGCCAGTTTCCCCCAAGCCTGTGGTCAGTTCCTGGGTGCTGCTTTAGGGTTGCCAGTCTGGAAAGGAACTGGAGCTCCACATTCTGTGATGGCATCTCTCCTTCAGCACCCCTTCCAGTAGTTTTTGGAAGTGAATATAGACTCATAGGGATTCTAGGGCTCTATAGGGGCCAGAGTGGATGCCAAATCCTTTCATCTGTTCATTCACCCATTCTCGAAGGTCTTCTCTGTGCCCTGAATGCTGTCATTGTCAGCAGCAAATATTTGCATGTCACTTCACATCCTTAATTTCAAATACCCTTGCTGCTAGTCCTGGCATGAGAGGGATGACATAATAGTAACTACTTGGACTGCCCTGTGATATCCTGAGGAAATTCTGGAACCCAGACACCAAACTTGACCCTGCAGGCTGCAAGAAGAAATACTAAATTTGGAAGTAATCTCAGAAGGAACACAGACACCTGTGAGCTGTGTTTTATCCACCATTTGCTGGATCTTGGGCAAAGCAAGTCATCTCTCTGACACCTGGTTCAGAAGTGGTGAGGACTGCCCCAAAGTAAAGACTTTACAAAACAGAAATCAGTCCCTTCACCTCTCCATCCTTCTCTTTTCCCCTCACCCACAGTTCTCTGCATCCTTGTTTCAGGAGGCTCACATGACAGCCTCAGATCTGCACTCTGCCCCAAGGACCATATGGCTCCTCTTCTCTGGTTGGAGAGAGCTTATGGGCTTTACTGAGGTGGCTATGATTAGTCCAACCCTGGGGGAGAAGGCTCAGAAGACCCAAGCTAGAGCAGCTGAGATTTGAAATTCATGGAGAAAATTTACTAATAAGGATGAGCTGAGTGCAGTGACTCACATTTGCAATCTTAGCACTTTGGGAGACTGAGACGGGAGAATTATTTGAGTCCAGGAGTTCACGACCAGTCTGTGCAACATAGTGAGATTCCATTTCTTTACAAATAAATAAATAATAAATTTTAATTGGCCAGGCATGATGGCATACTCTGGTAGTCCTAACTACTAGGGAGACTGGGATCAGAGGATCACTTGGCCCCAGGAATTTGGGATTACAGTGAGCTATGATTGTGTCATTGTACTCCTGCCTGGACAACAGGAGACCCTGCCTCTGAAAGAAAGAAAGAGAGAGACAGGGAGGGAGAGGGAGAGGGAGAGGTGGGGTAGGGGAGGAAGGGAAGGGAGAAAAGAAAAGAAAAAGATGGACCTAAAAAGTTTACAGACAACAGGCTGGCAAAACATCCAATCCAGGTGGCACTCTGGCTTTTGTGTCTTCTCTTCTCCTAGGTATCACAGTTTATATCATATCTCCAGATCTTAGAACCTGTGAAAGGAAAGTCCAGGCTGCAGCCTCAAAAGACACCCAGTCACCCAGTGAGCCAAAGGGGGCTGGACTCTAAACTAATCATAAGTCCGGGACCAGACATGCCGGGGCACTCAGGGCAGGAAACCTTCAGAGCATCGGCAATTGTGCTTCTAGGCAAATTTGGGGCAGGTCTCTTAGCACCTCTATCTCCCCGCTCCCAAGACTTGAAGATTGTAGAACGAGCATTGGCTTCAAATGTGGGGTCTAAGTAGTACTAATGAGTGGGAAAATCATTTAACCTCTCTGAATTCCAGGATACTCACCTGCAAACATAGGAGTCTACTTTCTACTCCATGTGGTTTTCATCAAAACCAATAGGGATGAGGGGAAGGGGTGCACAGGGCACAGAGCATGGCACAGGGCAGGTGCCCAGGAAACACAACCAGCTTCTTCTGCAGACAGGAAACCCTGCCACGCCCCCATCACCTCAGATTTCCCAGATGAGGGAATGATTCCTTTAGCCAAACTTTACTGAGTACCCTGAGAGCTAGAGATGGGTATGTCATGCCCATGCTCAAAAAAAAAATAGAGAAGAAGCAGAGGCATCCAGGACCTTCCATGAGAAGAGAATGTGGGATGGTAACACAACAAACCCCACCCACAAGCAAAACTTGGGTACCTATTCCAGGAACCCTGCCTTGATCGCCCAGGGAAGGCACCCAGCTCTTGTCATTTGCCAAGATCATAGGACTATAGGAGGCATGCTTTTCTCTTGCAGCCTGGCAATTTACTACCTGAACTCAGTCTCCAAAAGCCTTTCCCGAGCTAATGCCCAGCTGAGGAAGAAAATTCAAGCGGTGAGTCTGTTGGGAATTTCATCCTGGGGGGTAAAAAATGTCATATTTGGGGGTTTTTTGCTCATTCTCTCTGGAAGCCCAGCTGTATTATAAAAATGGCTTTTTTTTTAATAGTTTTTTTTTCCTGGTTGAGTTTTGAACTTAGTAGAAAGACAGAAAGATAAATAACTTTTACAGAATCTTAGAATTGCTATAATAAATTAGTGCTTATAAGAAGTCATGGCTGGCTCAGCCTGCAATCCCGCGCCTTTGGGAGACTGAGGTGAGTGGATTGCCTGAGCCTGTGGGTTCGAGACCCACCTGGGCAGGCAAGACCTCACCTCTACAATAAATCAAAAAATTAGCCGGGCATGGTAGCGCATGCCTGTAATTCTGGCTACTCGGAAGGCTGAAGAGGAAGGATCGCCGGAGCCCAGCAGGTCGAGGCTGCGGTGGCCGGGAGCGGCCACTGCACTCCAGTCTGGGTGACAGAGTGAGGCTCCAACTCAAAAAAAAAAAGAAAAGAAGTCATGGCTTCAGGTATTTTGTGCATTCTTTAAGCCTCCTTCTGTCTCTGATCAGGTATCTTGAAAATGCCTGATGCTGGTGACAAGTGTCACAGACGGAAATGTCTACAGGGGCAAATAACAAAAATGAATGAAATGGGCTGGTGTTGATTGGAGCAAATTGGGCAAATGATCCCAGTATTGCCAGATTTTCTAATTTTTCAAGAGTAGCTAGAAATCCATTAAAAAAACAAATACTGCTAATATTTAAATGTGGGTCAGAAAAGCATAAACAAATACAAAATCATTATGCAGGATAAATAATACCTACTGGTTGGCCATATTTGGCTGACAGTTCACTGTTTGCAACTGTTGATATAAATTGAATGGTTCGATTCACATGTATGAACAATGAGATAACCTCTCTGGTTTACATTTGATGTCTGTCTCTGAGGCATACTAAGCAAAGCTTTTCTTCTTTCTTTTATGACTTGAGACATCCCTTACTTGGCCCTTTTCATGCTTTTCTTGGGCATTCCCCCTCCATGGCCTCTCTTCCCCTCCTCACTTCAACCTGATTAAAATAATCTTCTAAATGGCTTTTTTCTAAACCAAGTCCAAAAATATCTTGCAAGTAGCCTTGTGAGATTCAACAGCATGCGTTTATATTATGAGGATATTTGGGGGTACCTAACAATGACTTAAATTCTGAGAGGTTGCTAAAGAACAGGAGAAATTTAGTGGGTTTTACCAATGCTCATACATAATAAATCCAGTATCCACAATAATCTCTACAGATTAAAACTAAGAGTATAAATACCAAAAGAAATGCTGTTGTTGGCTGGGCTCGGTGGCTCAGCCTGTAATCCCAGCACTTTGGGAGGCTGAACTTGCGAGTGGATTGCCTGAGCCTATGGGTGTGAGACCAGCCCAGGCAACCGGGTGAGACCTTGTCTCTACAATAAATAAAAAATTAGCCAGGAATAGTAGTGCATGCCTGTAGTTCTGGCTACTTGGAAGGCTGAGACAGAAGCATCGTCGGAGCCCAACAGGTCGACACTGGGGTGGCTGTGAGCGTGCCACAGCACTCCAGCCTGGGTGACAGAGTGAGACTCCAACTCCAAAAAAAGAGAAAGAAATGCTATTGTTGTCAAAATGACATATTGCCTGTGCCCCCTTAGCCTAAGAGACCTGGGTCCCCTTCATACCCAGGAAACCTCTCAACATCGCAGCTGAGACCCTGACTTCTGGCTGCTCTCTCTCAGCACACACACAAACTAAAGGTCAGACCTCAGCCCTCCTTAAGCACTATCCTTGCTTCCATCCTCTTCTGGACCTGACCTCATCCATCTTGTTGCTAGTTCTCCATTCATACTTCCTTCTGTTATCCTCACCGGGCTCCTGCCTAGATATAACCATTGAAATAGAGGATTGGAAGGGTTGCTGTCCTCTGGCCAGATGTCTCTTCAAACATCATGTGAGTCCGAGGACCTCAGACTGTCCTCTCCAATGAGTTGTAAGGATGAGTTACAGGCAGTTTAAGGTAGTTACCAAGAACTGAGAAAACAGTCCTGCCCTCTAACTCTCCCCATCCTGATTCTAAGCCTCAAATAACCAATTCCCTGGCCAGGATCAACAGTTCATTTTTTCCTACAGCTCCGTGAAGTTGAGAAGAGCCACAAATCTGTTAAAAGCAGAGTCACAGCCAGAGATTCAGGGGACACACCTAAAAACAGCTCCAAAAATACCACCCAGCTCCAACTCACCAAGGAAGGTAAGCTATTTCTTATAATGATTATCTTTTTTGGGGGGGCAGGGGGATCGGAGTCGCAATCTGTTGCCCAGGCTGTAGTGCAGTGGCACACTCATGGCCACTGCAGCCTCAACCTGCTGGGCTCAGGTAATCCTTCACTTCAGCCTCCCGAGTAGCTGAGACTACAGGCATGTGCCACCATGCCTGACTGATTTTTTAATTTATTGTAGAAACACAGTCTCGCCAAGTTGCCCGGGCAGGTCTCGAACCCATGGGATCAGACAATCCTCTCGCCTCCACCTCCCAAAGTGCTGGAATTACAGGCATGAGCCACCATGCCCGGCCAATGACTGCCTTTTATGAGACCACATGGAAAGGAGTAAAGAGCATATTCACTATGAAATCAGACTGAGCTGGGACTGACATCAGAATTCTGATAATTATTAGCTATACGAAGTTGGGCAAGTTAACAAAGGATAAATCACAGCACCTCCCTCATGGGATGGCAAAAATGAGATGAGATCATGCATGTAAAGTGCCTGACAGAATTCCTGGCACAGAGAATGAGCCAATACTAGCTGGGAGTAGGATAGTCATGGGTCACTTAATGACATTTTTATCAATCATGGACTGCATGTGCAACAGAGGTCCCATAAGATTATCATGGAGCTTAAAAATTCCTATTGCCAAGTAACGTCATAGCAAATGCCTTACGCATGTGTTTGAACAGACTTACTATACTGCCAGTGGCATAAGTCTAGCACATGCAGTTATGAACAGTACTTAATGCTCGATAATGTTAGCAAATGACTATGCTACTTGTTTTTGTATTTGCTATACTATACCTTTTATTGTTACTTTAGAGTATATTCTTTCTACTTATTAAAAAAAAAGTTAACGATAACTTAAGTGTCCCAGGGCTTCAAAGGGAAGTGATCACAGACTAGCTCCAACTTGGGAATGAGGAAAGGTCCAGTTGAATAAGACCATCTCTGAGGTGATCCCGTTTCCCAAGGATCATCTCTGTTTTAAAATCAAGCAGTAGCCAGACTCGATGGCTCAGCCTGTAATCCCGTGCTTTGGGAGGCTGAGGTGAGTGGATT
>NW_007253429.1:416823-420456 GCF_000164805.1 Carlito syrichta
AAAAAAAAAAAAAAAAAAATCAAGCAGTGTCAGTGTAGGTTAATTTTGTCCTTAGATGTAAGAATTGAATAAGATGCACAAGAAATGACTGATAACTTAGGAATTCAAATTTCTTAGTAACTGCACTTTTTATTATTGTGTATTATTATTTTTAAGTATGATCTAGGATGATACTTGTTGCTATAACAAACAGGCCCAAAATGGTTAATGGCTCGAGCACAATAAAAGTTCACTTGTCACGCAACACCAAGTCCAAACTGGGTATTTTCACGATGGCCACAAATATTGATGCGGGGACCCTGGTTCCTTCTACTCAGTTGCTCCGCCTCCATCAAGCTTGTGCAAGGGGAAAGAGCCCCAGTGAGTACTTGGGAGTGGTGCCCCAAAGCCTGACAAGGGACACAAAGTCGAGTTCTGTGACCCAACAGAGGAACCGGGTTTGGTAAAGAACAGTCAGTCATTGTCCCTAACTTAGAGATAGGGAAGGAGAAAAAACAAGTCAGTGAAGAAACTGGAAAGTGATCTGATCCCAGTTTGAACGGTCCCTTCCCTCCCATTATCATAGTTGACCCTCGTAGTCACCCTGCGAGGCTACTATTATTATTGTCCCCATTTTATGCTCTAAAAATCCAGGATCAGAGAGTCTAACCCAAGGCCAGAGTTCTCCAGCCAGCAGACCATGCGCCTCTGACAGATCTGTTTATGCAAATCCAGGCCAAGTTGCCCCCAGACCACTGAAGTCGATTTGACAGTTATCACCAAATAGGTATTTTTGCATCCACTGCAGGGCCCTCCAGAGAACTCCAGTTCAACCTGCACACAGTCTCCCACACCCTCATTCCTGTCTTGTTTGTTTTCCAGAGACCACTCCTCACTCTGCCAGCCAAAGCCAGGCCCTGGACAAGAAGGCGCAGGGCTCAGGGACCTCTAGTTCTGCCAGTGGGACTGCGCTGCCTGCCTCCCAGCACCTCCCGGTGTCTCGGTCCCCTGGAGTCAGACCAGGTTCTGACCTCCCGCGATCCCAGCCTCATTCTTCCAGGTCAGCCTCTGGCAAGAGTGCTCAGAGACCTCCCCACTGACGGCTGGGGTTCACAGGAGTCTGGGTCCTGGGACTGATCTTCAGAGCCCAAGAGAGGCGTTCTCTCTTCTTCTTTCCTCTCCTCACATGGGAACTTTGATTACTCAGCTTCAGACCCTTGTCAGCTACTGAGGAGGAAAACAGTGGCTTCACCTGTTCTTGAGGGAGCTGGAGCCTTCCCTCCACTATCTGCCTTCCCAATATCTTGGTTCAGATAGCTCTAGACGTCACATTCACATGGCATTCCCTTGGCTCTAGACTTTGGGAGGAGGGGCCAGGGCCATGACCGCCTAGTAGACTTTTCCCATAAGGCAAATATGGGGACACAGGTTTCTGCCAGCTCCACTCAGTGGGAGGAGGACACAGAGCGACCTACATTTCTGACCATCGCCTCTATCCAAAGGAGGTGAGGTGGTTTGAATAAAAAGCTTAAGAAGCAAGCGAAAATAAAGGTAAATGAACCAGTCCAGACATGGTGAGTAGGAAGACTGATGATACCCCAGTGCCCTCCTGAGGGAAGCTAATGCCGGTAAGGACAAAAAATGGGTGGGAGTCTCCTAGCCACAAGGCAAAGAAGCCAGTGAGTAGCATAGCTCTTCTTATCTAATTGAAGGAAACAAGATTGTTCAGGGCAGAAAACTCTTTTTCTTGCACCAAATTCTAAAAGGAATTTGATAACCTGCTTGTGTATAAGGTTTCTCAAAATATGGTTTTTTTGAAGAGTTTGTTGTTGTTGTTGTTGTTATTTTGTTGTTGTTGTTTTGAACTGGGTTCTTACTCTGTTGTCCAGGTTGGAGTGCAGTGGCATGATCCCAGCTCACTGCAGCCTTGACTTTCTGCCTCAGCACCCTGAATAGCTGGGACTACAAGCACATGCCACCACATTCAGCTAAGTTTTAAATTTTTTTGTAGAGACAAGGTCTCACTGTGTTGCCCAGGCTAGTCTCAAAATCCTTGGCTCAAGCAATCCTCTCACTTCGGCCTCCCAAAATGCTGAAATTACAGGCATGAGCCACTATCCCTGGCCTCTTTGAAGAGTTTTGCAAAAGGTACAATGCAGGTCTTGTCTCTGGTGATTCTATGTCTACTTTGTGTCATATTCTATGCAGAATGTCTCCAAGGAGCCATAAACCAAGCAGTCCAGACCATTAAGAAGGCTTTGCTGGCAAGGGCAGAGGCTTGGCAGAATGGGAGTTGCAACCCCGGACACTTCAACATCCCCAGGCATCTTGTAGACAGCCAGGATCAGGGGACTATCTCACCTCACGTGTCCAAGTGCCCTAAGAGAGTCTTCTACCTCAGCCAGTCTCCCCTACTGTTACTGCCACCACCCAACCAGATTCCTGGGGTTCTCAGGAGAATCCTCCACATCCTAGAAGTCAGGCAAAGTCCTGGTGGAGAGATGGAGATTTGACAGTGATTTCATAGTCTACAAAATTAAAATAATTTCCAACTTCCCTCCCAATTCCTTCCCCTTCCCAACCCAGCATCAAAACTTCACATGTATGCAACCTGGACTGAAGTAGGGTGGGGACATACAACCAGGAGGAGTAGGATAATTTGTTTCATCCAGTCTGTCTGCAGGAAAGGCTAAAGAATGTTACAACACCTCCTCTCTGTGGAACCCAGGTCCAAACCCCAAATTCAAAACTGCCTGTATGTCATATACCTTCCCCTGGAAGGAATCCTGGTCCAGGCTTACCTATCTGAGTTCTTAATACAGAAATCCCGGTAATTTAACCCAACCAATAACAACTGGAAGGCCCAAAGATAGCTGCCACACCAGTGCCCAGCCCTCAGCGTCATCCTTCCTGGGGATAAAGCCAGCCCCTGGGGAAAGGAACATGAGTAGGGAGCTCTGCCTGAGCCATCAGCCCCCTAGTGATTGTTGTCAGACCTCTGACAATAATCATACGTCCAAACACCCACCACAAACAAATCATTCTATTGGGACGAGGCAGAATTTCATATGAGGGATGTATTTGTTCTCCATTGCTGCTCAACAGATTATCTCTAAAGCTTAACGGCTTAAAACAATAAACATTGATTATTATTATATAGTTTCGGTGGGTCAAGAGTGTGGGAGTGGCTTAGTTAGGCAGCTCCAGTTCTGAATATTGTAATCAAATTCTCGGCCAGGGCTACAATCACTGGAAGACTTGACTGGGCTGAAAGATCTGCTCCCAGGATGGCTCACACACATGGCTACTGGCCAGAGGCTGTGGTTCCTTACTGACTGTTGGTTACTCTCCATGTGGGCCTCTTCATAGAGCTGTTTGGATGTTGTTATAACATGGCAGCCGCCGGGCTCGGTGGCTCAGCCTGTAATCCCGCGCCTTTGGGAGGCTGAGGTGAGTGGATT
This sequence comes from Carlito syrichta, assembly GCF_000164805.1. Classification (NCBI taxonomy): domain Eukaryota; kingdom Metazoa; phylum Chordata; class Mammalia; order Primates; family Tarsiidae; genus Carlito; species Carlito syrichta. The sequence continues at coordinate 420,264 of NW_007253429.1, forward strand.
GCCTGAGCCCGTGGGTTCGAGACCCGCCTGGGCAGCGAGACCTCATCTCTACAATAAATCAAAAAATCAGCCGGGCGTGGTAGCGCATGCCTGTAATTCCGGCTACTCGGAAAGATGAGGTGGAAGGATCGCCGGAGCCCAGCAGGTGAGGCTGTAGTGGCCGGGAGCGGCCACTGCACTCCAGTCTGGCCGA
>NW_007253429.1:420638-426641 GCF_000164805.1 Carlito syrichta
GAGTTGGAGTCTCACTCTGTCACCCAGGTTCGAGTGCAGTGGCACGCTAACAGCCAATGCAGCCTCTATCTAGTGGGCTCAGGCAATCCTTCCACATCAGCCTTCCAAGAAGCTGGAACCACAGACGTGCGCCACCACGCCCAGCTAATTTTTTGATTTATTGCAGTAACGAGGTCTCGCCACGTTGCCCAGGCTAATCTTGAACCCCTGAGTTCAGGCAATCCTCTCGCCTCCGCCTCCCAAAGTGCTGGGATTACAGGCGTGAGTCACTGCACCTATTTCTGCCACTTTTTATTTGTTGGAACTGAGTTACTACATCTAGCTCACACTCCAAAGGAAATGAATTAGCCTTCACCTCTTGAAGGGAAGGTTATCAAAGAATTTGTGAACATATTTTAACAGAACATTTTCTAATTCAAATAGTTGCAAGGTCTCTATCAAGAAAACTCTAGCCAGATAAGGTGGCTGAAGCCTGTAATCCCAGCACTTTGGGAGCCTGAGGCAAGAGGACTGCCTGAATCCAGGGGTTCAAGACCAGCCTGGGCAACTTGGTGAGACTTCATCTCTACAATAATTCAAAAAATTAGCTGGGCATGGTGGCGCACACTTGTAGTCCCAGCTACTTGGAAAGCTGAGGCAGAAGGATTGTCTAAGCCCAGCAGGTCGAGGCTGCAGTGGCCACTAGTGTGCCAGACACTCCAGCCTGGGCTACAGAGTGAGACTCTGACTCAAAAAAAGTAAAAAAAAGAGAGAAAGAAGCTCTAAAGCATTTTTTGAGAAGAATCCACCAGAGAATTAGTTGATGGTGGTTCCTGGGATCCTTGAGAAAAAGTAAACTTCTGGTGATCTAGGAAGATGGGTAGAGGAAGAAGGCATAGGTGAGAGAGAAAGAGTGTTCGCATAGTGTACCATTAGAGCTGGGACATGCTGTCATTAGAAAACAGACTAAAGGTTGCTATCATCTCTGCATGCTTGGGTTTGACCTTCCAGTTCATTCCATCTTAAAATTTCACTATTCAGCCTATAGAACCATCAGACATGAAGAACATTTGTTTCTCCCTCCCTCCTCTCCCTTCCTTCCTCCCATCTTCTGTTCCTTTATTTCTTCCTTTAGCTCACCTAAGATTAATTTGAACTAGAAAGTTTATTTCTATCCACAGTTATATTCTACCTCTTCTTTGTGATGCTCTTAATAACATTTTTGCTAGCTTACTTTACTGTAAGAAAACAGTATATAATATATATAATATATAAAATGTATGTTGATTGTTTATGTTATCAGTAAGGCTTATGGTCAACAGTAGGCTATTAGTAGTTAAGTTATCCATGGATTTTTCTTTTCTTTTTTTTTGAGTCAGAGTCTCACTCTGTTGCCTAGGTTGGAGTGCAGTGGCACTCACAGCCACTGCAGCCTCGGCCTGCTGGACTCAGGGGAGCCTTCTGCCTCAGCCTTCCAAGTAACGAACTACAGGCATGTGCCACCATGCCTGGCTAATTTTTTGATTTATTGTAGAGATGAGGTCTCGCTAAGTTGTCCAGGCTGGTCTCGAACCTTTATTCTCAGGCAGCCCTCTCACCTCAGCTTCCCAAAGTGCTGGGATTATAGGTATGAGCCACCATGCCCAGCCTATTCATGGATTTTCAACTGCATGGGAGTTGGTGCCCCAAACCCCTGTGTTGTTCAAGGTCAACTATAGTATGAGAAATTAGATCCCCAGTGTGAGGGCTACTCTGTGGATATAACTTCTCAAGGGAGACATTTTCTCCTCTGCTTTCTGCCAAGGACAAGAGAGATAAATGTCTCCTACTACAGAGCAGGTTTATTTCTTATTGTCCCTGCCACAGCATGAAGAACTTGGTGGCCCAGCTGTGGGTGGAGCTCTGCAGAGCATATCTGATGTGACTTTACTGAGTTGAGGGTTCCCAGGGTAGCAGATGCTGTTGGCACCCTACCCAGAGTCCTATGCTGGTTGGTGCATCGCCCCCTAGTTTCTGTGAGTGTTTAAATAGGGGGAGACCAGCCAGGCTCAGTGGCTCAGCCTGTAATCCCGCGCCTTGGGAAGCTGAGGTGAGTGAATTGCCTGAGCCCGTGGGTTCGAGACCCTCCTGGGCAACTTGGCGAGACCGCATCTCTACAATAAATAAAAAAACTAGCCGGGCATGGTAACTTGGAAGGTTGAGGCGGAAGGATCACCAGAGTCCAGCAGGTCGAGGCTGTGGTGGCCGGAAGCGGCCACTGCACTCCAGTCTGGGCGACAGAGTGAGACTCCAACTCAAAAAGAAAAAAAAAAAAAATAGGGGGAGACCTAAATTCAATATCCAGAACTGCTTGAATTCACCTAAAATGTGTTCCTACTTATGTGATTTGAGTAGAATGAAGCTCTTTAGGGAAGTTGAGCACTTAGGCTATTAGGAGCGAAGGAATCAGCCTGCAAAAACAGCCTCCAACAGGCAAACTTTAGTGGCTGCTTAATTTCTCTCCAGTAAGGAATGCACAGACAGTCTAGGGTAATATTAGTAAGACACTACTGCACTCCAGTCTGAGCGACAGAGTGAGACTCCAACTCAAAAAAAAAAAAGATTTTTGATAGCCGGGCTCAGTGGCTCAGCCTGTAATCCCCTGCCTTGGGAGGCTGAGGTGAGTGGATTGCCTGAAGCTGCGGGTTCGAGACCCGCCTGGGCAACTTGGTGAGACCTCATCTCTACAATAAATCAAAAAATTAGCCGGGCGTGGTGGCGCACGCCTGTAATTCTGGCTACTCGGAAGGCTGAGGCGGAAGGATTGCCGGAGCCCAGCAGGTCGAGGCTGCAGTGCCAGGAGCGGCCACTGCACTCCAGTCTGGGCGACAGAGTGAGACTCCAACTCAGGAAGGAAGGAAGGAAGGAAGGAAGGGAGGAAGGAAGGAAGGGAGGAAGGAAAGAAAGAAATGTTGCATATACGTGCAACTCAATAGTAAAGAATATTGTAGAATTTCTTTCCACTTTTGAGAAAAAAGTCCAGGAATTGCCAGAAGGCCTTTCAAATGTGATATGAGGCATTTCTCACGCCCAAAATAAGTGTAAGGTACCGCCATCTTGTGGTGTTTTTATGCAATTTCTTTTCCTGACACTCTCCCTAGTCACTGGAATTTAAACGCACGTTAAATTCCATAGGTCCCCAGTTAGCACTGCCGGGTTAAGTTGCTCCAAAATGACATAGCCATAGGCTGGGCTAAATGAAGAAGGGCGGATGGTGTGGTATATGATCCTTGCTAATGGGAGGACAGTCTTGCCTACAAAGGAAAAGAAAAGCCCCCAGGTGCCACATGGCTTTCAGCTTGAACCTGGAGCACATCTGGGAAACCTATAGCTCCCACTCAGACCTGCTGCTTACGCAGGGCATTTTCTCAGCTGGAGCCCTTTGGGAAATCTATCTTGCACTTCATCTCCAAATTAACCTTCAGACACGCTTGTTGGAGGATAAGCAAGAGTCTTATCAGACCCAAACCTCTCATCCTGACTTTCATTCAAGGCTTCTTACATTCTAGGTCCTTCAAGGTTATTTTGTCTGACCACTGACTAGGTTGAATTTTACACTTCCAGTGGTTCTTCTCTTCTTTCTGGCTTTTGGGTCTACTCTCTTTCCATCCTCCACTTCTAAATGACCTACACATTCTTCTATGATTAACCAACATTCCTTCTAGCCATGAAGTCTACCTCAGGAACACTGGGCCAACTGTCTTCTAGTCAGCCTTCATACCATTGCATTTTAGCACTTGGTTATATGCAGTGTCCCAGGATTGCAAAGTCTTTGAAGTCAGCGGTCACGGGTTATTACAGGTGGATTATCCCTTATCTAAAATGTTTGGAATCAGAAGTGTTTTGACTTTCAGGATTTTTTAATTTTAGAATAATTGCATAATATTTACCAGCTGAGCATCCCTAATGCAAAAATCCAAACACCAAAATACTCCAATGAGCATTTCCTTTGAGCCTCAGGTCAGTGCTCAAAAAGTTACAGATTTTGGAGCACTTTGGATGTCAGATTTTCAGATTAGGGATACTCAACCATATGAACACTGTTTTTATTATTCTCCCAGATGTCTGCATGACTCCTCCCTTCTTTAAGATCGCTGCTCAAATGTCACCTCTTCACTGGGGGCCCCTATAAAACAGTGCAATATTCCTTAACACTTATCAACACCTGACATACTATATATTTACTTGATTTTCTGTCTTGCCCAGAATTTAAACTCCATGATGGCAGGGACTTGGTTTTACTTACTACCATATCCTCAGTATTAAAAAGATACCTGTCATACAAAAGACTCACAAGAACTTTTTTTTATGAATGGAAGAATTGATTGACTGATTGATTGATTGATTGCCTCTGTAGTTTCTTGAACATGAGAGCTGATAGCTAATTCCTCATCTGTAAAAGAAAAGGAATGTTGGGTCACAGTTGCCAAGGTGCCCTCTAATTCAGAACATCTGTTCTCAGGGGGCCAGGAAACACCAGATTAATTAAGTTGCTTAGTTGGGTTCTGAGAAGATGAAGAGTTTTAGACTCCTTTCTCTGCTCATTCCTCTTACCACCCACCAACACCACCATCTTCACATCTGGGAGGTATCTGCAGATTAAAATTAGTTCACTAGGCCTAATGCACAGGTAATTATGCCAGCTGTCAAGGCAACACCAGCACCTAAAGAGCAGAAGCTCCACCAGATGTGGTGGCTCACGCCTGCAATCCCAGTACTTTGGGAGGCGGAGGCAAGAGGATTGCATGAGCCCAGGGTTCAAGACCATTAGCCTGGGAAAGTTGGCGAGACTTCATCTCTACAATAAACCAAAAAATTCGCTGGGTATGGTGACGCGCACCTGTAGTTCCGGCTACTTGGAAGGCTGAGACAGAAGGATCACCTGAGCTCAGCAGGTTGAGGCTGCAGTGGCTATGAGCGTGCCACTGCACTCCAGCTTGGGCGACAGAGTGAGACTCCAATTCAAAAAATAAGACAAATAAAAGAGCAGAAGGTGCAGTGATGCAATCAGGGTAGTTATCTGGGTTCAGGAAGCTCACCAACTTGTGGTACCTCTAAATCGTTTTGATTGCTAGCATCTTGTCTCCTCATCGAAAGGTTAAGTAATGTCAGGGCCTAACAGGCAACGACAAGTGGCAGGCCATGTTCAAAGAGAAGGAATAATGCTTGGAAAGCAGCAACAGGAAACAGGGAGAACATTCAGCTTTAATACCCACCTAAATAGCTAGAAAACATTTAGAATTGAAGCATAGTGAAAATATTGTATACCACAGCTAAAGCAGTGTTTAGAAGAAAATGCATATTTAAGAAGGAAAGTCTAAATTAATAAGGCAAACATCCATATTAAGAAGTTAAATAGAGAACAGCAAAATAAAGCCCAAAAATTAGAAGGAAATAATAAATATAAGAGCAAAAACTAATGAAAGGGAAAATAAACATACAATAGAGAGGATCAACAAAATAAAAAGTTAATTCTTGCAGCCATTAAAAAATAATGATATAATGTCTTTTGCAGCAACAGGGATGAAGATGGAGATCATTATCCTAAGTGAACTGATTCAGAAACAAAACCAAACACCACATGTTCTCACTGATAAGTGGGAGCTAAATGGTCACAAAGATGAAAATAATAGACACTGGGGACACCAATAAGGGGGGAAGTGGAAAGGGGGATTAGGGTTCATGAATTACCTCTGGGGTACAACTATCTGGGGAATGGGCCATCTGAGACCCAATCCTCACCACCGCACAATATGTCCATGTAATGAATACACATGTGCACCCCCGAATCCAAAATAAAGACGAATATACATACTCCTGTATAGATAGTCTATACAAAGACGCAAAAAAATTGCATTCTTTGAAAAGATGAATCATGGAACCAACCATGCTGTCCATCAAAAGAGGACTGAATTTTTAAAATGTGGTACATATACACAATGGACTATTATGCAGCCATAAAAAAGAGCAAAATCATGAATTTTG
>NW_007253429.1:427085-429186 GCF_000164805.1 Carlito syrichta
TATACCTAACCCTTAACTGTACCCCACAATTTTAAAATAAAAAATATATATTAAAAAAGAAAAGATGAATCAGATTGATTTTTTCTGATAAGACTGATGAAATTAACGGGCAAAAATAAACATTAGGAATTTTAAAAGATCACAACTACAGGTGCTGCAGAAAAGATAAAACACTTTCCAATTCAAATCTATACCAAAAAATGTGAAAACGTAGTTGAAATGAAGATTCCCAAAAGAATTGGTCCCAGAAGGTAGTAAACCCGGATAATTCTATGACCATTATACATTTGAATCAACAATTAAAAATATGCTTTCAAGATCCTCTCTTTGGTGTTGGTGTTTTGCTATCTCATTATAATAAATACAAGTATGGTTTTTTTCATTTATCCTGCTTGAGACACAGTCTTGCACCTTTAGGTCCATGACTTCCCTCAGTTCTGGGAAAACAGTATCCATTATCTCTTTAAATATTGTTCCTCATCTTTTTCCTTCCTGCTTCCTGGGGCTCAAATTAAAACAGATGTTAGGCCATCTCATTCCACATTCTATGGTTCCTAATCTTTCACCTCCTTGTCTCCCTGTTGCATTCTGGATAAATTATTCCGCCATAGCTCTCAGGTCACTAATACTATCCAGCTGTGCCTAATTTGCTAATGAGTCATTTGTATTTCTTTTCCATTCAATGAGTTTTTCACTTCTTCAAGTACCATCTCTGTTTCTGCCCCACTCCCCTGACCATGGCACAGAAGAAGCTGCAGTCCTCAAGAACAGAGACAGGAAATCATTTTCTGTAAAGGGTCAAATCGTACATATTTTGGAGTTTGTGGGCAACATAGTCTCTGTCTCATATATTTTTTACAATCCTTTACAAATGTAAAAATCATTCTTTGCTCTTGGATACTACCAAAACAAGCTACAGGCCATATTTTGCCCAGGGCCATTGTTTGCAGACCCCCTGCTATAGAGGTCTCACACTCCACCAAGTGCACAGGAAAGCCAGCACAACACTCATGAGGGAAGTGCTAGGATAAAGTCCCTCTGGTAGCCAGCCTAGTCCTCATTATGTGTCAGGCAGGTGATCCCCAAGACATGTCCTCATTGAGGGCATGGATCCTAATGGCGTGGATCCAGTAGGGGCCTGCAGAGATTTTGAGCATCTGACTGGGATCAGCATATCTCAGGGTGTACAGGTCTAGGGGCCAGCCCAAAGCAGCCACATAACAGCAAGGGTTAAACGGAGCCCAGAACACAGCACTAGAACCTGAGCCCAAAGACCAGACATCACCCCCTTTCGTCTGCAACTAGGCTATGAGAGTGTTCTTATCAGCTCCATTGCCATTTTGAAAAGAACCAAGAAGAGAGAGAATTCTTAACCTAATAAGACTGTTTAAACCAGAAATGACTGGAGATACCAATAAATGGAAGTTTACACACTGCACATACACTTAATTAGGGTGACAGTAAAGTGCCTACTGCGACTGGAAGTTGCAAAATGGAATATGTAACTGTTTCACCCTGTGAAGCTATATTGTATTTAGAGATTATGTGTCTATATGTGGTTTTTGTTTTGTTTTGTTTTATTTTTTCTGAGTCAGAGTCTCACTCTGTTGCCCAGGCTGAAGTGCAGTGGCATGCTCTCACAGCCATCACAGCCTTGATCCTGCAGGGCTCAGGTGATCCTTCTGCCTCAGCCTTCCAAGTAGCTGGAATCACAGTCATGCACCCCCACACTCAACTAATTTTTTTTTTTTTATTGTAGAGATGAGGTCTCTCCAAGTTACCCAGGCTAGTCTTGGACCTGTGGGTTCAGGTAATCCTCTCACCTTCGCCTCCCAAAGTGCTGGGATTATAGTCGTGAGCCACCACATCCAGCCTACACCCAGCCACCACACCCAGCCACCACACCCAGCCTGTGTAAGTTAACGGCTGAAGGGATAGAAATGAATCAGGGTAAGTGGATGTACAAAAAAAAAAGTCTTGGCCAGCTCGGTGGCTCAGCCTATAATCTCATTACTTTGGGAAGCAATCGCTTGAGCCCACAAGTTCAAGACCAGCCCAGGCAACTTGGCGAGACCTCATCTCTACAATTAAAAAAAAAAAA
>NW_007253429.1:429206-445266 GCF_000164805.1 Carlito syrichta
AAAAAAAAAGTGTCAGTAGATTCTATGGAAGGTGATGGAGGAACTGGGGTTTAACTAAGACTAGGTGATAGGACATGTTGCAGTGTTATTTATTGATAAAGAGGCAAAAGAGCAAGATGAGAGACCACTAACATTTGTTAAGCTTCCACTACATGCCGGGTACCATGCCAGCATCACAACTCGCCTGTGGTAGATCTCAATACGTGTTAAAGAGATTAATAAAACGTTATTCTTATTTCTGCAGAAGAAATGAAAGCTCAGGAGGGTTAGGTGATTAAAATCACATTGTAAGTATCCGCAGAGCAGTAATTTAAGCCCAGGTTTGCTGACTCATATGTTCACTGCTGCTTAACAAATCACCCCTAAATGTAGTACCTTAAAACTACAATGTAAGCGGGGCTCGGTGGCTCAGCCTGTAATCCCTCGCTTGGGGAGGCTGAGGTGAGTGGATTGCCTGAGCCCGCGGGTTCGAGACTCGCCTGGGCAACTTGGTGAGACCTCATCTCTACAATAAATAAAAAATTAGCTGGGCGTGGTAGCGCATGCCTGTAGTTCCAGCTACTTGAAAGGCTGAGGCGGAAGAATCACCTGAGCCCAGCAGGTCGAGGATGCGGTGGCCGGGAGTGTGCCCCTGCACTCCAGTCTGGGCAACAGAGTGAGACTCCAACTCAAAAAAAGGAAAAAAAAAACCTACAATGTACTATTTATCACAATAAGGGTAGACAGAGCACCGATAGTGGTTCTGCTGGTTTCCTTTGGGGTCTCACGAAGCTGCAGTCAGATGGTGGCAGGGGCTGGAACACACAAAATGACTTCACCCACTTGTGAAGGAGTCGGCAGTGTTGGCTGGATGGTTGGAACCTCCGTCCCTCCCCATGTGGTCTCTCCAGTAGCATAAGTGGGTTTCTTGAAATGTAGGGGGAACCAGCTGAAGAGATGGGACACTGAGGCTACTTTGCCAGGAAATAGCATTTATTCGTGCGGCACCAGCTCGGCGGATTCACATCCAAAGGCTGAGCCCTGAATGCGGCGAGGCATTGCCTTATATACATTTTAGTTTTTCTCCCATACAAGGCAGCAGTTTGGCATTATCCATTTAACTGGATATTTTGTAGCTGGAGGTGGTAGTTAGCATTACTTGCTACACACTGACTGGTTTTACATTATTTCACTTGCATGTCCTATTTGCTGATTGGCTTACAAGATCACCATCCTGATTGGATTTCCCCAAAAGTTTGAGCATGTAACCTGCTGTGAGAAATTAACTCACCTGTCCAAAATCAAAAGATGGATATGGAAACATGGAGTGCAGCAGAAGCGAGACTTTAATGCAAGATCGGGTGTCTGGTGGGCAGGCACAGCATATTTGTAGCCTAAAACGCTAGTCCCTCCCCTGGTCTCCATAGGCTAGGATTCAGAGGTTACAATGCTTTCCCAGGCGTTGCCTACATGGCACACTTCAATTGGAACATGTAATTAGCTCATTTGCACATCCTATTTGATGATTGGTTTAGAGCTGCTAGAAAATCTCTTCATTTACATGTCCTATTTGCTGACTGATTTACAGGATTTCATTTTGATTGGTTCCCTCCAAAATTTGAACATAAAAGCCTGCCAAAGTGAAAACTCATGCAAAAGAGAACAAAGAAGCAGGAAGTGACTCAGCAAAGGCATTTAAACATAGCTCAGGGTTCATTTTGAAAATAAATCATTCTATTTCTTACAATCTTCCCCCTCTTTTTCTTTAAGTATTTTTTTTATTTTATTTTCATTTTATTTAGATTCAGATCTAATCATGAGATCAGTTTCAAATTTATCAAGTAGTTTTTGACTCTCCTCAAAATTCAATTTCATAATATAAGTGTAATTCATGGGCATTTTCTTTGTTATGGCCACCTCTCATAAGTTTTTGAACCAGATCGCTGACACAAGGATGTATATAGCAAACCAAGACAATTAATATCCCTATTACTCTTACAAGAGAAGTTGAGATAGATATTATTGCTCCCTTTCATTTTCCAACCCAATTATCTAACCAATCTGTAAAAGGATAGCTAAAACTGGAGTTTTCAGCTAGTTTATTGGCTAGAGCACTTATGTCCTTATAATGCTCTGGTGATGGTTCCACTAGGAACTGTATTATTTATGATAAACGTACAGCATTGTCCCCCTAACATGACACATACTCCCCCCCTTTTCAGCCAACATCATGTCTAGTGCCATATGATCTTCCCATGCCATTCTACCAGTGGCATTTAATTGCTCAGCTACTCCTTTAATTGCATCCCTGATATATTTAATAAATCTCTGTTGACTATAGTAGATGTGATTGATCCAATCTACAGTTTTATTAATAGTAGACCACCAAGAATGCAGACTCAAACCCTGCAACTATCTGGTTTTAGCCTTGAATTCATTAGGGACTCCCCTGGGGACCCCTATGGAGTCAATGTATACATTTGAATCAAAGGACCCTTGTAGTGTTCTCCAAAATCGGTGAGGAGTCTGAGTGCTTTTGGATGTGGGATGGAATGCTAGAGTAAACGGATTAGCCTATTGGACCAATGCACGAATCCTGGTCCAATTGGATGGCAACAAGTCACACAGGCTTTTCCCTCCACAATACCACCATATATTCACTTGAGGGATATGTAAGCTCAAGAAGTTGCTGCTGGATTCACCAGAGACATTTAGGACATGGGTACAAGTCAGCAATTGTCCCACAGGAGTCTTGAAACCTTCCTCTTGTCTAGAGAGACATGAGGAGTGATCATCAACCCTACGGAAAAGGAGGGGATTGCCCTCAGGTCTGACCTCTGAAGTACAGGAAAGAGCGGAGACAAGCTCTTACAAGTCTTGCTTCCCCAAATGTCCTTGCCTTGGTATAAGGCAAGCATACAACTCATCCCAGTGGGGTCTGTGTCCCAGCTGAGAGGGACTACCAGCACATACACAACAGTTGCTTTCGTTCAAAGCTATTATCAAAAATTTGACGCATTCTACCCAGGCATTGGTGTCTCCATAACCTGTTTTAATGTCTAGAGTCTGTGACCCTTTATATTGGGTTGTAAATGATTCCATCCCCTAGGATCTCCAAATGGAGTAGCAGCAGCCCACCTCTGGTGCTACGTGGTCCAATATACTTCCCCCACCAACAAGGACAGGGACGTTCCTGATGATCTGAGATACGTTCAGGACAGAGATACTGATCTCTCTATGAGAGCTGCCATTGACATTTTAGATCTCCACAATGTAAACCTTGACAAGCATTAAACTTTACAGTTAGGTTTTCTGGGCACCTTGAGCACCTTCCACCATTTTTCTTCCATTTCCCTTATTAAGTCCTTTGTCCCTTAACACATGTATAATGAGTCCAACCTTTTTCTGCTGTCTGTATGGTGGTCTCAGTGGTCAGGAGTACTTGATAGGGGTCTTCCCAGCTGGGCTGAAGTCAGTCTTCCTTCCAGGACTTAACACCAGGCTGGTCTGCAGGCCATTCAGGAGGGGGTTGTGGGGTAGATGTGGCTTCTGAAGCTTGTTTTTTTGTTTTGTTTTGTTTTACCCCATCCTAGAGAGACTGAATTAAGAACTTAAAGAGATTAAGTATCAAAATTTTTGAAAGTACAAGATTACAGGTCATTGTAAGTTACTTTTTTTCCACAAACCTTTAACATACCATTTTTGACATATTCATACCATTTTTTAAACATGCTTGAAACTTTTATTTTTGTCCTTTAAAAAAATAACCAGCCATTTTATTATAAGACAAAAATATGCCATACATTTTGTATTTTTCTATACAAAATGATGCTGTAAAAAAAAAAAAACAACAAAAACTTCAATCCTTTTAAAGTTTCGTTTCTTAAGTAATTTAAAAACCTTTCAAGTCATAACAGCAGTTAGGACTGAGAAAAAGTTATAACTGGCCGGGCTCAGTGGCTCAGCCTGTAATCCCAGCACTTTGGGAGGCTGAGGTGAGTGGATTGCCTAAGCCCGCGGGTTCGAGACCTGCCTGGGCAACTTGGAGAGACCTCATCTCTACAATAAAATCAAAAATTAGCCGGGCGTGGTAGCATGCACCTGTAGTTCCAGCTATTCGGCAGGCTGAGGTGGAAGGATTGCCGGAGCCCAGCAAGTCGAGGCTGCAGTGGCCGGGAGTGGCCACTGCACTCCAGTCTAGGCCACAGAGTGAGACTCCAACTCAAAAAAAATAAAAAGAAAGAAAAGAATCCAGACATTTAATGAGCTTTTAAAACAATTTTGAGATTCTCAAATTACATGAAGAACTTATCCAGAAGGATTATTTTATTCATATTTATTTTATTTATAGCAATTTGCTTAATTACTTATGAAAACTGAGATCTTAGACAAGACCAGTTATTTTTTAAGTTATTTCCTAGTTAATCATTTTTTAAAAAATTGAGTTGGAGTCTCACTCTGGTGTCCAGGCTGGAGTGCAGTGGCACACTCATTCATGGCCACCCCAGCATCAACCGGCTGGGCTATGGCGATCCTTTCGCCTCAGCCTCCCAAGTAGCCAGAACTACAGGCACATACTACTACGCCCAGTTGTTTTTACTTATTGCAGAGACAAAGTCTCACCAAGTTGCCCAGACTGGTCTTGAACCTGCAGGTTCAGGTAATCCACTTGCCTCAGCCTCTCAGTGCTGGGAAGACAGGCTGAGCCACTGATGTGGCTAATAATTTTTAAAGCCTGTGAACATCAGACGTTACCTAAGCAAGAACCTTAAAGTTAAATGCATGAACATTTTATTGATAATTCAGAAGGTTTAGCTGGGGGTTTTTTGTTTGTATTGTTGTTGTTTGGAACAAACAATTTTAAATTAGTTGTAACAAAAACATTTATACAAATAAAGATCATTCTGGTTTTGGCTAGGTTTATCGTTTTATAACTTTCATGTCAAATCTTTTTTTTTTTTTGGAGTTGGAGTTGGAGTTGGAGTCTCACTCTGTTGCCCAGACTGGAGTGCAGTGGCCGCTCCCGGCCACCGCAGCCTCGACCTGCTGGGCTCTGGCGATCCTTCCGCCTCAGCCTTCCAAGTAGCTGGAACTACAGGCGCGTGCTACCACGCCCAGCTGATTTTTGATTTATTGTAGAGATGAGGTCTTGCCTGCCCAGGTGGGTCTCGAACCTGCAGGATCAGGCAATCCACTCACCTCAGCCTCCCAAGGCGCGGGATTACAGGCTGAGCCACAAAGCCTGGCTCATGTCAAATCTTGATACTTAAAATACCTAGCAGAGGCAAATGCAAAACTTAATTAGTAGACCCAGACAAAAATGTATGCTAACAATTCCAAAGACACTTTTCATTTTGTTAATAATTTTAAACCTGTTTTTATTTACCAAAAGTCACTATGAACTTGCAAAGCATTTATTTATTTATTTAATGAGTACCATTTACATAGAAGCCAATTTGGTAGCATGCTGGACAAAACACATAACATACACATACATGCAAACACATTCAAACATGCATACACACACAAAGATTTAACAACCTTAACCTCCACACTTCAGCCATGAAATAGCAATGAACTCACCATTTTACAAAAGACACTTGAGTTCAAACTATATTTCTGACAAAATTGGAACCTGTTTGTATGACTAAACTTTGTTTGCCCCAACAGGCAGTCCTATAAAGGCTGTGGACCAAAACTGGGGTAAAGCAGTCTCTATGGCAGTCTAATTAAAAAAATTTTTTTTAACCTTTTTTTTCAGTTTTAAATGATTTTTCAATGTTTACATTTTAGTTAAAACTGGCTGAACTGTACAAGAAAAAAAATTTTTTGGCAACCTTGAAACAGTGAGCTTATCTCAGCACCAGTAGCTTAGTTGTTAGCAGATTCAAAGAAAGCAGAAAAGAGAGAAATAGAGTTTAGAAGCCTCTATTTAACGCTGTAGTTGCAGGTTAACTATTTGGACTCTGAAATTTTAAATTTCAACATGTATGGCCAGGACCAAACAGTTGGCACCTGTGCTAATTAAGAAATTAATTTGAGTTTCAGCATCCTAATGTTCACCTGGGGTGTCATCAGATTCATTCTTACCAGGTCTCTGATGGGCCGTTGGAGTTTTTTGTTTTTGTTTTTTCTTCTCTTGCTGAGCTTCCAAAGCCTTAGAGACATCCTGAGACCTCAGGGCTGATTTTCTGATTCCCTTAATTATCAACCCCCTCAGATCCTGTATTTTTGTCTTATCCTCTTGATCATTATAGTCCCACACAGGATCTACATTTGGGTACTTTTGCTCAGATGGCTGAATACCCAGCCCTGGAGGGTGTTCCTTTCCATAGACATTGCAGCTCTCCTGATCATTCCCTTTGTTCTTGGTACAAGGGCTATCTCCCTGAGACTGCAACATTTCCCCAATGGACTATCTGGGGTAATGTTAGAGGGAGAATTTTTATTTCACCCTTTTCCTTAGTCCAGGAATCATCTTTCCAGTTTACCAACATTCACCCCAATGGACTATCTGGGGTAATTTCTTTCTTTTTCTTTTCTTTTTTTTTTTTTAGTTGGAGTCTCACTCTGTTGCCCAGACTGGAGTGCAGTGGCCACTCCCGGCCACCGCAGCCTCGACCTGCCGAACTCCGGCGATCCTTCCGCCTCAGCCTTCCAAATAGCCGGAATTACAGACATGCGCTACCACGCCCGGCTGATTTTTTTATTTATTATAGAGATGAGGTCTCGCCAAGTTGCCTAGGCGGGTCTCGAACCCGCAGGCTCAGGCAATCCACTCACCTCAGCCTCCCAAAGCGCGGGATTACAGGCTGAGCCACCAAGCCCGGCTATCTGGGGGAATTTTAAGGGAGCTTTCCTGACCTCCCTTCCTAGGCCTAGACTATTTATTACCCATTCTCAGTTACCAGGTAAGCTGTGCGATTTCGGAGTTTCCCAAAAGGGTTCTCAACTTCCCTTACTGGAAGTTTCTCACATTCCTTAAAGACTCCTGGTGTTTCCTGAGGTGATCAACCCCCCTTACTGGAGGTTTCTTGCAAACTTCAGGATCCACTTCGTCCATCTCCGGCCATTTCCCTCGCGGGAAAACAAAAACACAGATCGGGATTCCACAATCACTTCATATCTTGAGATGTATCTCGGTCACACACACTCAACCTCCAAGAATGCCCCAACCACCAAGGCAATACGTATAGTCCAATTTTTCCTGTCTTCATTCGTGTACGAGGTTGCTGCGGTGCCTGTTTTCTTTCTTTTCTTTTCTGCTGTAGTCACTTCTGCTGTCTCTGGAACAATAGTATCAGGCTTATCTGCAGTTCCACGAGCAGCCGAGACGTCCAAGCAGAGTAGACCACCCAAAATCGCGTGGGACTCGTCTCCCCGTCTGCTGGGGTCCCCCTCCCACAGATGCAGAGTATCCTGGAGAGCCCCCAAACTGTGAGAAATGAACTCACCTGTCCAAAATTAAAGTATGGACATGGAGACATGGAGTGCAGGAGAAGTGAGACTTTAAGGATGGTCTTGCAATCAGGTGTCTGGTGGACAGGCACACCAGAGCTGTTACAGTTAGCATATTTGTAGCCTAGGATGCTAGTCCCTCCCCTGGTCTCCCATAGGCTAGGCTTCACAGAGGTTACAAAGCTTTCCCAGGCAGTCTCCTACCTGGTTCACATCAACTGGGACACTAGTTAGTTCATTTGCACATCCTATTTGCCGATTGGCTTAGAGTTGCTAGAAAAATCCCTTCATTTAAATATCCTATTTGCTGATTGGTTTACAGGATTTCATTTTGATTGGTTCTCTCCAAAATTTGAACATAAAAGCCCACCGAAGTGAAAATTCATGCAAAAGAGAACAAAGAAGCAGGAAGTGACTCAGCAAAGGCATTTAAACATGGCCAGGGTTCATTTTGAAAATAAATCATTCTATTTCTTACACCTGCCAAAGTGAAAAGCCCACAAAAAGAGTAGCACAAAGAAACAAGAAGTAACTTATTTTCCCTTTTCTTATTCCTGTATTTTCAGAAGGGCCCCTGCCTCAATAAAGCAACTCAAGTCTCCCAAGAACGCAAAAGGCTGAGGCCCCGAACTAGCACAGAATCACTTCTGCCACATTCTATTGGCTAAAATAAGTCATAAACCCAGCTCAGTTTCAATGTGGGTCACAGAACCTGATACTTAGGAGACATGGATCACTGGTGGCCAGTTTTGGAGACCAGCTAACAGAGATGACCATGCCACCATGAGTACCCTCAAACAGCACATGATTGGATGATCTGACTTAGCAAGCTCATTCTGGCAGTACAGAGGCAGGCGGCTTGAAGGGGAAACCAAAGATTTTGTAAAGGTCTACCTTGGTGGTGAAGAGCTGAACCTAGACAGTAGTGAACCTAGCCCATAGCCTAAGTGGAAGGAAAAGTGTGTAACACCCCATGTTGCAGAGATGCCTACTTGGGGCCAGGATTACAAGTATCAGGGTGAGATAGTTTGGCAAAGGGATGGAGATGAGGAAACCAAAGGAATATTTTAGTACTTACATTATATCCCTGACTAATCACATGCATTTATACCTCACTAGTTGAAGTACACTTTTCTTCAACCATCTCTTTAAGTCAGCAAACTACTTCATTACAGCTCCTTTGTAATTAGGGGGATCTATCCAAAGTATGACTGTTGTTGTCTTTTGGCTCATTGAATGATTCAGGTTTTATACATTCCAATCTAATACACAGAAATTTTTGTTTGTTTGTTTTGAGTAGGAGTCTCACTCTGTTGCCCATACTGGAGTGCAGTGGCATGCTCATGGCCACTGCAGTCTCGACCTGCAGGGTTCAGGCGATCTTTCCACCTCAGCCTTCCAAGTAGTTGGAACTACAGGCTCACACCACTATGCCTGGCTAATTTTTATTTTCTGAGTCTCACTCTGTTGCCCAGGCTGGAGTGTCGTGACACACTCATGGCCACCCCAGCGTTGACCTGCTAAACTCCGGTGATCCTTTCACCTCAGCCTTTCAAACAGTGGGAACTACAGGTGCATGCTGCCAGTTAATTTTTTTTTTTTTTTTTTTTTTTTTTGTAGACATGAGGTCTTTCCAAGTTGCCCAGGCTGGTCTCAAACCTGCAGACTCAGGCAATCCTCTCACCTCTGTCTTCCAAAGTGCTGGGATTATAGGCATAAGTCACCACGCCTGGAGAAATTTGTTTATATAGTTTACATATATGTGCATACATGAAACATACATATGTCTGTGTGTATATCTGTATTTCTGTGTGTGTGTGTATGTATATTGCTGAGACAAAAGTATTACAAAAAAGCAGCTCCTTACTCTGTGACATACTTATTTCTGTTGTTTAATTTTTTTTTAACGTGCTGGCATGAATAACTATATTAACTCTGCAGTCCATTTATGGATTCTGACTTCTCACTTGAAAACCCCTACCTTAGGATAACACCTGTAACTCCAGAAAGATTTAGGATTAAATATAGAAATAATGGAGCAAATCAGTCATAGTATTCGCATTTTCCATTACATTTTGGAATCATCCGTTTAGTTTTATAGCTTAAGTGTTTACAATGTTTACAATAATTTAATATACTATAGTAGGTAATAGATTACTTCTGCAATTCCATTTTAAAATGTGAAAGGAGTAATGATTCAGACTTATGATTATAAGTTGGTATGTGTAACATAATTTTTTTTTTTTTTTTGAGTTGGAGTCTCACTCTGTCGCCCAGACTGGAGTGCAGTGGCCGCTCCCGGCCACCGCAGCCTCGACCTGCTGGGCTCCGGCGATCCTTCCGCCTCAGCCTTCCGAGTAGCCGGAATTACAGGCACGCGCTACCACACCCGGCTGATTTTTTGATTTATTGTAGAGATGAGGTCTCGCTGCCCAGGCGGATCTCGAACCCGCGGGCTCAGGCATCCACTCACCTCAGCCTCCCAAAGGCGCGGGATTACAGGCTGAGCCACCGAGCCCGGCTGTGAAACAGACTTTAACCACATCGGTAAGCCATATTGAGATTGAGCTTTTAGATCTTGCAATCATATTTTTTAGGTTTAATATATTAGATTTATGACTGATCTTTGTACCTGAATTTGGTCAAGCAACTGAAGCTTAAAAAAGGAAAATAACAAATATTAAATTTATAAATGCCGTTTACAGCTATGAGAATTTATGCTATGAAAATCTTCTCAGGATAATTTTTAAAAATTTACGAGGGCATACGCTACTTAAGGATAATCAGGTTTTGGATTTATAACGCTAATATTACTAAAGCAAAAGTAAATTTTAAAAAGCCGCCCTGGAGGACAGAGAAATAGCTCCAATGCACTCGGAGTTAACTGGGTGTAAGGAATTTATTCTCAGCTAGGAGCAACACGTGGCCCAGCCCAAGGCGCTGGGTCCTGTGAAGCAGAGAAACGAGACATCGGCCTCGAAGATGTGGGATCGTCTTTCTTTTCCACGTTTTTGCCTGACACAATGTTTTTTTTAAACAAATAATAATAAATAAGTAAAACTGAAAAGCACGAAGAAAGCCGCGAGGAGCCATGTTTCCAGCAGGGACTGCGCCAGAGCGCCCGAGTCACCGCTCGCGCCCAGGCGGGGAGGAAAGGGCGCGGGCGCACGGGGCTCCGGGAAGCATTGTCTCCAAGCGAGAGGCGGGAACCGAGGGGTCCTGCGGGTTTGGGTCCCTGGTGTGGGGTCCGAGGTCAAGGACGCCGCGGGAAGGCGGCCTTGGCGACCGTTTCTGTCTGGGACGGTCGCCGCACGGCACGCGGAGCTCCCGCCCGATTGCTGCCCGCAACGTATACGAAGAAAACACCAAGGACCGGACGACTACGCAGGAAAGCGCCCTTCCATATCATTTCGCGGCCTGCAGAGCCCAACGCAGGTAGCGCGCGTCCCCAGCAACCGGGCCCTCCCGCGCAGCTGCGGAGGCCGGAAAAAAATGCGTGCGCCCGCGCTCCTCGCCACCCCAACCCGCCTCTGGACGATACCACTCCGGCGGACTCCCCCCCCAAAAGCCTGGAAATGGTGCCGTCCCCGACCTCTGATTGGTCGGCGGGGTGAGGGGCGTGGCCTCTGGGAGCCGGGTTCCGCGCGCCCCAGCGCTCTAGCCGCATTGCGAGTCGGGCTGGGAGCCGGCGCCATGGTGAGGAGTGGCTGTGGGTTGCGGACGATGCGGAGGCGGTGGTTTGGGCCTGGGTTCCGGCTGGAGCCGGAGCCGGGGGCCTGCGCCTGGACCTGGGCTTGTGCCTGTCCTGGGAGGGGTGGGCCAGGCCGAAGCGGGGGCTGCGCTGACGATTGTGGCCCGACTCCCGTTCCAGGTGCTGTTGCACGTGCTATTCGAGCACGCGGTGGGCTACGCGCTGCTGGCGCTGAAGGAGGTGGAGGAGATCAGTCTACTGTTGCCGCAGGTAGGTGAGGTCTGTGGGCTCATCCGCCTGTGCCGCAGACCCTCGGGCCGCACAGGTCCCAGCATGCACCGCGCGCTCCCACGTGGCTGGCCGCGCGGGTTGGAAGGGGCGGGCCTGGAAAGCTCTAGAGCAGGGGGCTTCTCTTTGACTCATGGCTAGAATCGCTTTAGCAGCTAGAAAGAAGCTTCCCAGACTCCGCCCCGTACCGATTAGAGCAAAGCCTGGGATGTGGGACCCAGGCATCTTAAGAGCGTCTAGCGCTGAGAACCGCCGCTTTACTGCGCGGCAGAAGCAAGAAGGCCGCTCATCCTCTTTCTCTCCCCAGGTGGAAGAGTGTGTGCTCAACCTGGGCAAATTCCACAACATCGTCCGTCTGGTGGCCTTTTGTCCCTTTGCCTCGTCCCAGGTTGCCTTGGAAAATGCCAATGCTGTGTCGGAAGGTGAGTCGGCTCCCGCCAAGTATTTCAGAGAGAAGCCAGTGGTTCCTTCCGTTATTATCCTCTTAGGGGACTTGTAATAGTATTTGCTGTTCTTCCGTTCTAAATCTGACAGGTGTGGGCCAGTATTTAAGATGTACAGGATGTAGCATGACTGTCAAACCGATTTCAAAGCCTGGGAGCTGTGGCAGACTAAACTTCATATTCATAGCACAATCTAGGATGCAGATTTTATTTCTTTGTGGACACTGTAGTGACAAGTGATTCTCTTTTTGGTTTTTTTTTGGGTTTTTTTTTTTGAGTTGGAGTCTCACTCTGTCGCCCAGGCTGGAGTGCAGTGGCACATTCATGGCCACCGCAGCCTTGACCTGCTGGGCTCAGGCGATCCTTTTGCCTCTTCCAAGTAACTGGAACTACAGGCTGACTCATCTGCCACCACGCCCATCTTATTTTTTGAATTATTGTAGACATGAGGTCTTGCCAAGTTGCTCGGGCTGGTCTTAAACCCGTGGGCTCAGGCAATCCTCACACAGTGGCCTCCCAAAGTGCTGAAATTATAGGCATGAGTCACCACGCCCTGCGGTCAAATGATTCTTAAATGAATGGGGAAGGGCTGCTTTAACACCTACCTGTGTCCAGGTTTGCCTAAACACAGTTAAATGTCTGGTTCTCTGCCATACCTTTCACTTGCTTGGAAAAGGCAGTTTTGATAAACAGGCCAAGAAAAAGACGTTTGGTCCCAGAGGACAGAGTACCAAATACTCAAGGGTGTTAAGACCTTTCCAGTAGGTCTTTTATGTTTGTGCTATTGGACCCGAGTGAAGATCCTCCCATGGTTGGGCCAGGCTTTGCAGTGATGACTTAATGAATCTGTCAATCCCCTGAGTGCCGTCACTGATGTCTCCATGTCTCTGAGCAATGCCTGAAGGGGAGGGATCTGGGCATGCCATCCCAGCATGCTCCATCCAACCAGCATAATCAACTGAGGGGATGGGGTCCTTTTACAATTAAATCCGTCAGCATGTTAGTGGAAGCTGTATTCTCTGCCCTGAGGTGTTGTTCACGAGGACCTCCGCCTGTTCTTGGAGACCCACCTGCCGTCCAAAAAGAAGAAAGTACTCTTGGGAGTTGGGGACCCCAAGATTGGCGCTGCTATACAGGAGGAGTTAGGGTACAACTGCCAGACTGGAGGCGTGATAGCTGAGATCCTGCGAGGTGAGACTGCCATTCTTGATAGCTTAGAGAGGGGTTCTGGACAAACTTGTGTTTGTGGTTGCTTCTGGGAAGGCCTCCTGCTTGGCTGGTGCCCATGGGTGCAGGAGCTAGCTCAGAGCCCATCTTGCTCATGGTCATGCCTTTCTCTTAGGAGTTCGTCTGCACTTCCATAATCTAGTGAAGGGTCTGACTGATCTGTCAGCTTGTAAAGCCCAGCTGGGGCTGGGACACAGCTATTCTCGTGCCAAAGTTAAGTTTAATGTGAACCGAGTGGACAATATGATCATCCAGTCCATTAGCCTCCTGGACCAACTGGATAAGGATATCAATACCTTCTCTATGCGTGTCAGGTAAAATACAGAAGCCAACACTGATGTGGAGTCTTTGATCTATAGTCTGGCTAATTTTGAGTCTTGATGAAGACTGACAATTTCTGTGGGTAGAGCTATGTGGGCTGGGCCTCCTGGTGCTTACCACAGGCTGTGTTGTTACAGACTGTATAGAAAAAGGAGGCAGAGTAAATCTACCCTGTGTACACCTCAGTCCAGGCCCTGTGCCTGGCCTGTATTGTGAATGGGGGGACATGGAGTTGAAGGGAGTTTGAGTCTTAACTTGTTCCCATTTTATCCAGGTAAAGAGATATGGGGAGGGCTAAGGCTGAACTTTATGGTTTGAGATGAGTCAGCTGAGCCAGGAAATGATGGTGGCTCTTTGCAGGGAGTGGTATGGGTACCACTTTCCGGAGCTGGTAAAGATCATCAATGACAATGCCACCTACTGCCGCCTTGCCCAATTTATTGGAAACCGAAGGGAGCTGAATGAGGAAAAGTTGGAGAAGCTGGAGGAGCTAACAATGGATGGGGCCAAGGCTAAGGCAATTCTGGATGCTTCGCGGTCCTCCATGGGTCAGTGCAGAACCTGGCAGTCTGCATAAGGTATGGGGCTCTGGATATCTGGGTCCTGCATTCACACATAGTTTTTCCTAGGCATGGACATATCTGCCATTGACTTGATAAACATCGAGAGCTTCTCCAGTCGTGTGGTGTCTTTATCAGAGTACCGCCAGAGCCTACACACTTACCTGCGCTCCAAGATGAGCCAAGTAGCCCCCAGCCTGTCAGCCCTAATTGGGGAAGCGGTGCGTCATGGGGGACACAAAAATGGGGGAATAAGGAATGTTACCGTGTGTATCTGTGCTGCTTTATTTTTGACCACCATTATTTTCCCCAGTTATATTTGATGGGAAGGTGGTGAACAGGGTTTATACAACTGGCAGCTCAGCAGTTCCAGCTTCTTTGACTCCTTCCTTGACTCTTTATCCAGGTAGGTGCCCGTCTCATCGCTCATGCTGGCAGCCTCACCAACCTGGCCAAGTATCCAGCATCCACAGTGCAGATCCTTGGGGCTGAAAAAGCCCTGTTCAGGTACCAGTGAGGGCACCTGCTCACACTCAGGTGCCACTTCTGGTGCCCACTGCTTGTTTGGGGATCACAGTGATGGCTGATCAGGGCTCCCTGACCTATACGGGCCTCTGCTATGGGGGTGATGGCCAGTCCTGGTGTCTGAGTGATTCCCAGGGCCCAGCAAAGGGACCAAGTCTCCAGGTCAGCGACATTGGATGCCTTCCCTCTGCTTCTGGGAGCTGTGGGTTGACTTGCCTTGGGGTAGCGACCCAGCCCAGACTGAGACTCACTCTGGGGATTTGGGAGGGGGAGAAGAGCTGCCTTGGCTAATGGGTTGGTATTTCTGATCTTACACTCTCCACTGGATGTTCTCTCAGAGCCCTGAAGACAAGGGGTAACACACCAAAATATGGACTCATTTTCCACTCCACCTTCATTGGCCGAGCAGCAGCCAAGAACAAAGGCCGCATCTCCCGATACCTGGCAAACAAATGCAGTATTGCCTCACGAATCGATTGTTTCTCTGGTATGGGGGAGGGGTTGGCAGTTGTGAGAAGAAGGGGCTGGGTGGGGGGGAGGGTCTGACTACCATAGCAGCTTCTACAATGATGGCAGTATTTTTCGTCAACAGCAGTTCACCTAGTGAGTGTTGAGACTTTGGGTCTGAGTGAAGCTGAGGGTAGAAGGAATTACCGGGGCAGCAGGTAGTTTGTCCCTTCGGGGGCTGATAGGCTTTGTTTACCCACACACACATCCAGAGGTACCCACGAGTGTATTTGGGGAGAAGCTTCGGGAACAAGTTGAGGAGCGGCTGTCCTTCTATGAGACTGGGGATATTCCACGAAAGAATCTGGATGTCATGAAGGAAGCAATGGTCCAGGTCAGTTGGGCTCTGCTGGGTGGGGAGAGAACTAGGTGGCCGTTGGAGGTGATGAACTGTTTGGCCTGACCTTAAAGGATGGAGGCAAAAAAGTGATTTAATGAGCCTGATCCAATGATGGCAGGAAGGGGACCGTGGAAGACCAGAGACTCAAGCCTTTCAGCACTTTCCTTTGACTAGGCAGGGGAAGCTGCTGCTGAGATAACGAGGAAGCTGGAGAAACAGGAGAAGAAACGCTTGAAGAAGGAAAAGAAACGACTCGCTGCGCTTGCCCTTGCGTCTCCAGAAAACAGCAGTAGTACTCCAGAGGAGTGTGAGGTCAGTAGGCAGGTCAAGCCTGGATGAAGATCCTAGGCTGTAGGATTTTCAACAGCAGAACAAAGGATGTGCTGCGTCAAGCCACGGTCTTGAGTCCAGGCTCTTGGACTGAAAAAAGGACCTGAAACATCTAAAACTACCTCTTGATTCTATAGGAAGGAGATAGGTGCTGAGAGAACTTGCTCAAGAGCCCAGAGAGCTGGTTGTAGCACACACCCGTTCCCTGGGCAAGTGTGCTCTGTCCTCGGCTGCCTCCCAGGAGTCCTCAACCTGGGGTAGTGTAAATTCCTGCTCTGCTTGTTCTCAGACGTGTGTCTGGAGGTGGTAGTGTTTCACAATGGGGATTGGGGCAGGGAGGTCCCCAGTATGCCAGGCTAGAATCATTCTCCTGGGGGGGGGGGGGGGGGGA
>NW_007253429.1:445286-459107 GCF_000164805.1 Carlito syrichta
CGGGCTAAAATCTTTCTCCGGGGGGGGGGGGGGTTGGTTGTTTTTTAGTGGCCCAGTTTATTAACAGTGTTGTAGCATCCCGTCTGGAACTTGGCATGATGGTTCTATTGTGACCAGCATGGTGGGTTGTTATCAGTTACTTAATGGGCTGAGGTAATTTCTCATTACATGTTCTCCCTTCTAGTTGGAGTAGCCTTTGGGGTAGATTGCCAGAGTTATATCCATAGAACTCAAACACTTTACCTACCAGTTCCCCTGCCCTGGCTACTTAATGGCTGAAAATGTAATGAGAGAGTGTGTGTGTGCACATCTGTCAGATAACACTGTTTTCATGCATCTTCCCCACTTTCCCTTTAGGAGATTGCTGAAAAACCCAAAAAGAAGAAAAAGCAAAAGCCCCAGGAGGCTCCTCAGGAGAATGGAATGGAAGACCCATCTATCTCAGTCTCCAAACCCAAGAAAAAGAAATCTTTTTCCAAGGAGGAATTGGTTAATAATGATCTTGAAGACACCACTGGCAGTACAAGTCTTCCCAAGAGGAAGAAATCCTCACCCAAGGAGGAAATAACTAGTGATCCTGAAGAGGCAGGCAACAGGAGCATCTCCAAGAAAAAGAGGAAATTCTCTTCCAAGGAAGAGCCAGGCAGCAGTGGACCAGAAGAGGGTGCTAGCAGCAAGAGCAGCTCCAAGAAGAAGAAAAAGTTCCACAAACAACCCCAGGAAGATTAGAATGGACATTCCCTGGGAGGGGGCCTTCCATAAGGTGACAATTTCCCATCCCACGTCCTGCCCCCAATAAAAAACAAAATTCAGAAAAGTTGGTTCACATGTTTTATTGAACACCTTACATGGGTCTGGGCAGGACTTATGGGTTGGGCAGGGCAGCAATGACAGCCTCAGTGAAGTCGTGGCAAGTGGCATAGCCACCCATGTCAGAGGTTCGAACCTGTAGGGGAGAATTGTCATCATCCCTGTGGCCTGGGCTCCATCCCTAATGACCCTCACTGCCACCCAAGGCACCGTCCCTAAGGAAGCCAGTCCTAGAATCCTAGGCCCTGCCCACAAAGGGTGATTATGGTCCACTGTCTGGAGATTCAAGGTCTCTTCCCTGGTTCACTGTACTGAAGGGATGTATAGGTAGTATGGTCCTTGTGAGGTTGGAAGGAATTAAGGGCTCTAGCTCCCATGGGGGTGCAGGTGGCCGATGACAGACTTGATGAAGTCGGTTGTGGTGCTGTAGCCGCCCATGTCTCGAGTCCGCACCTACAGCCACCACAGGCAACAGCCGTGGGGAAGAAGAGAAGAGAGCCCATGAAGCAGGGTAGGGCAATGTGACTCAGGAAATGGAATCCAAGAAGGGGTAACAGATGGCCAATGCAGCAAGGATGGGAGATGGGGGGGTCAGGTTCAGAAGCACATGGACCTGTTCTGCCCGCTTTTTCCAAGCCACTATTGGATGTGCCAGGGCAGGAAAGGAGGCTGAGCAGGAAGTGAGATGATGGGAAATGCAGATCAGAGACAGGGCACACTACCTTTCTTGGAAGAAACAGAGACAGACCAGATGGGACGAGAGGACAGGAGGAAAAAGGAGATGAGGATGGGCTCTCAGGTATGGAGGTGAAGCTGGTGCCTCATCCTGCCTATCACCCTCACTGCTGCTCCACCCCCAGAGAGTGATGCAAGTTCTGCATTCAGATGACCCATAAGGGCCGAGGATGGAACAGGAAAGAGGGGACAGCAGATGGAATCTAGGCAGCAAAGGAGATCTAAGAGGATGAAACAGCCAAGAGAAGGGAGATGGAGAACAGCCCTGAGAGGGATGGGGGAAGGTCAGGGACCAGAAGATGTTCTGGGGACCTGGGGGAAAGAAGGCCCCCATTCAGGTTCCGAGGGTAGTGCCGAGGTGCTGAGCCTGGCACTACTCGTAAACTCACCTTGCCAACTTTGATCACCTTCTTCACCGCATCTGCAATCATGCCGGAGTGATACTCGAGACTGTCAATGTGGACAGGAAGAAAACTGAGACTCCCTTCCCAACACCTTCCCCCTGATTTTCCCACCTGGCTCCTTACAATGCCCAGCCTCTGTCCCCAGCCTCCCAAGACATACTTGAGATGCCGCAGCATGTTGGAAGCTGACAGCAGCATGGCCGTGGGGTTGGCTATATTTCTGCCCACTGCCTGGGCAAATGGGTGTCGGGCACCCTGTGGAGAGAGGGGCAGGCCAGAGTCACTGGGAAGAGGAAGGAGATGTACGCAGAGGCTAAGGTTGGGAAGGACAAGACAGGAGGGAGGGCAAGCCAGAAGCACTGAAAAGAGGCATGAGAAGCAGGGGAGCGGCAGTCCAGGATCACTTAGGAGAGGCACTGGGATGGGAGAGGAGTGAAAGACCTAAGGTCAGAGGAAGGGCATGTAGACAGGGCTGAGGAAAGCAGCAGCTTCACTCACCGTCTCAAAGACTGCATACTCTGCGCTGTAGCTCTCACCAGGGACCACGCCAGCTCCCCCAACCAAGCCAGCAGCCAGGTTGTCAATGATGTTCCCATAGAGATTGGGCATCACAAGCACATCAAACTGGTAAGGATTCTGCACCAGCTATGGGATAGGATGTGCTAGAAGTGAATCCCACTCACTACCCTCCTCCTCCACAACATGAGAGTGGAAACAAGGGGAAGGCCTCACCTGCATGCAGCAGTTGTCTATGATCATTGTCTCAAATTTGATTTTGGGGTACAGTTCAGCAACTTCCTCACAACACTGCAGGAATAACCCATCCCCAAGTTTCCTGTCCATGGGCCAAAGAGAACAATCAGCCAAGAAAGCGCAGGGGGCTACCTTCCCAGGAACCCATCCTGCACAAAGCCATGTCTCTCACATGATGTTGGCCTTGTGGACAGCAGTGACCTTGCCCCGCCCCTTCTTGGTGGCATAGTCAAAGGCGAATTTTGCAATCCGCTGAGACTTGGCTCGTGTGACAATCTTCAAGCACTCAATGACACCCCTTGCACTCTGGGTAAGAAGAGAGTAGCTGCTGGGTAAAACTGGGAAGGAAAGGCGCTGCCCCTCCTTCCTCCATCCATGCTTCCCAGCTCTGGGCTCACCTCGTGTTCCAGAGAGCTGTACTCCCCTTCCGTCTGCTCTCGAATGATCACCAGGTCTAGATTGTTGTGCCGAGTCATATACCCAGGAAGTGACTTCACATGGACTACGTTGGCAAATAAGTCCAACTTACGCCTGAGAGTAGACAGAGCCATCAGCTCTGTGCCTGGTGCCCCAGCACTTCTGACTCATTCGTCCCACCCCCAACAACCTACCTCAGCCGCATATCATAGGAAGCTAGCTCTCCTTTATACTCCATAGGGGTGTGGATCTTTCCTGTGTAAACAAAGTGTGGGGAAGAGTGTCAGGCACAGGCCAAGCCCAAGGGAGCCCAGACCAGTGTCCAATCCCCTCAGGGACATAATGCAACCGAGAGCCCCATCTCCCGCTTCCAAATCAGTAACCTTCAATTGCCTCTGGCAGCAAGAGGCAAAGGAGAATGTTTTTAGAAACATTTTTGTCTACTGCTTTATTATTTTTTGTCATCATATTTAATGTATGTTTAAACTTCAAAAAGGAGAACTTTTTTTTAATGTTTATCAAAGGAGAGCCTGGGTTTAATAACAGGTTGGGAAACAATGTTAGTGAATCTCTGACCTTTTTGGATGTTTCTGTGTCTCTTTATTTGATATTTTTTTCAACCAACCCTTACTGACTTTTATCAACTGTATGTCAGGCAATAGGAATGGCAACCCAAAACCCCCAAAACCACACAACTCCTGCCCTTGAGGGGCATGTGATACTCTGGGAAAGACAGACAATATGAAAGACATGTCAAATACCAAGGGAAAGGGATTAACAGTGTGCAGAACAGAGAAGAAATCCTCTATGATAATATCAGAAAATATTACAGAAGAGGCCAGGCGCAGTGGCATATGCCTGTAATCCCAGCACTTTGGGAGGCCGAGACAGGAGGATCACTTGAGTTCAAGACCAGCCTGGGCAACACAGCGATACCTCTTCTCTACAAAATAAGTAAATAATTAGCCAGGCGTGGTGGTATGCACCTGTAGTCTCAGCTACTCAGAAGACTGAGGCAGAAAGCCGGGCTCGGTAGCTCGGCCTGTAATCCCAGCGTTTTGGGAGGCTGAGGAGAGTGAACTGCCTGAGCCCGCGGGTTCAAGACCCCCCCCGGGCAACTTGGCGAGACCTCATCTCTACAATAAATCAAAAATTAGCCAGGCATGGTAGCGCACGCCTATAGTTCCAGCTACTTGGAAGGCTGAGGCGGAAGGATCGCCGGAGCCCAGCAGGTCGAGGCTGCGGTGGCCAGGAGCGTGCCACTGTACTCCAGCCTGAGTGACAAAGTGAGACTCCAACTCAGAAAAAAAAGAAGGCGGAAGCAGAAGGATCAACTGAGCCCATGAAGACAAGGCTGCAGTAAGCTGTGATCATGCCACTACATTCCAGCCTGGGCAACACAGTGAGACCTTGACTCACAAAAAAAGAAAAGAAAAGAAATATCACAGAAGAGCTCACACTTCAAGTGAGTGCAATGGCCTGAATAGTGATTCACAAAACAACTGTTCATGCCCTGAGACCCAGAACTTACAAATGTGACCTTATTTGGGAAAAGGCATTTGCAATTTTAAGTTGAGGATCTTGAGATGAAATTGTCCTGGATTAGGGTGGGCCCTAAATCCAATGATAAATCCTTACAGAGAAAAGAAGGGATACAAACACAGAGACACAGAAGGGAGAAAACCTCAGGGATTGGAGTGATGTGTTTACAAGCCAAGGAACACCAGGAGCTATCAGAAGCTGGAAAAGACAGAAAAGGATTCTCCTCTAAAACTTGAGAGGGAGCATGGCCCTGCTAACACCTTGATTTCAGACTTCTGTCCTCCCAAACTGTGAGAGAATAAATTTCTGTTATTTTAAGCCACTAGTTTGTGGGCATTTGTTATGGCAGCTGTAGGAAACTAATACAGTGAATGAATGAGAAAGAGTCTAACAGATGGCAAAAAAGGAAGAGCATTCTGGGCAGAAGGAACAGTCGGGTAGTACATATATTTGAAAACTAACACACAATCTAGTGTAATCAAAGCACAGAAAAAGCATTGTGGAAACCAAAGCAGAAAAGCTACGAGTCAGTTTAAAAATGGATGGGCCTGGCTGGGTGGCTCAGCCTGTAATCCCAGCACTTTGGGAGGCCAAGACGAGTGGACTGCCTGAGCCCATGGGTTAAAGACCAGCCCAGTCAACTTGGCAAGACCTTGTCTCTACAACAGAATTAAAAATAAAATAAAATTAGCCGTGCATGGTAGCGCATGCCTGTATTTCCGGGTACTCAGAAGGCAGAGGCAGAAGGATCGCCAGAGCCCAGCAGGTCAACCCTGGGGTATGTGACCACATCGCTGCACTCCAGCCTGGGTGAAGGAGTGAGACACAACTCAACAACAACAACAAAAAGTAAGGATGGGCCTGGCAGTCAGGTTAATCTTTTTAACAGAAGAGATGCAGAAGTAATTAGCCAGGCCCCCTACTGATGAACAGCCAAAAAAATCTAATGAGGAGATTAAACTAGGGAAGCAAAAGGAAAACCAGAAGAAAAGGGGCAGCCAGAAGTGGTAGTCTGGAAACACAGTTAACATGAGTTGATGACAGGTGCTGTAGCCTCAGGACAGATTCCGAATTCTTGGAACCTTCCTGCAAAGGCAGCTGATGTGATCTCTCAACTCCTGGGTTCCCAACGGAAAAGGAACAGATGCCTAAGTATCAGCGGTGAGAGCTCTGGGAAGTTAATATATTCCCATGTTGGGAGAGGGGCTTAATAAATATTTATCTGTTAATTTGACTTTAACTGACACATGTGCAGGTGGCAAGGAGGCACACATACCAATGATGGCCACTTTGTTCTCCTTCATGGAACTCAGCACCTGCTCCAGTTTCTCCTCAGATGCCATATTCTGTACTTCACTCAGGTGGTGCTCCTGGAACTCCACCGGGACAGCGGCAGCCTTCAGGGACAGGTTCCCCCAAAATAGCAGGGTTAAGGTCAAATGCTTTTCCACTCATCCCCACTGTCTGATCCCCGAGATCACTCACCTTGAACACCTCCTTGACGGCGTGCATCAACTCAGGCCCAACACCGTCCCCCGGTAGCATAGTCACGGGAAAGGCGCCCTCCACCCTCACGTCCTCCGCCTGCGGTGGGGGCAGTGGACAGGAAAGCTAGAGCTGAGGAGGGAGCAAAGACTCTGGGGGAGAAAATGGGGAAGAGCCGGCAGGGAGCCTCAGGGTGGAGACAGGAGCGAGAAGGAGACCCGCGCAGGACTCACGCGTACCTGGCTCCGCGAGGCGGCGTGCACCGCGGCCGAGGTACCCAGACCTCTCCATGCCCCAGAGTTCCCGGCGGAGACGAGCGCCTGCAGGGAACACAGGGACACACAAGCCTGTGAGGTCAGATCTGGGGTCCCAAGACCCTGCACACTGCAGTGACGCTGTCCTCTTTGGAAACCCTAGGACAAACCCTCTGCTGCCCTGCCCTCCCCTGCCCAGCGCGTTCCCAGGTCTCACTCGGGTCAGCCAGCGGACACCGCTCAGTGTCGCCATGTTTTCCGCAGGAAGTCGCGCGGGAAGTGACGCCAGAAGCCGGCGCGTCTGGTATCCCGACTTCCGGCCCGTCCTGGGGTGTTCGGCCGTCCTCCCCCTGCTCTAAGCCCCACTGCCTGCTAGCTCCCGTTCCTCCTCTGTTTTGTGACAGTAGGGAGACGGGACACGTAAGCTCCTTGTTGCTTTATCTTCCGTCGCCATATTTAATTTATGTTGGAACTGCAAAATAACATTAAAGGAGAATATGTGATGTCGTGTCTACCCAACAAGGACCTGAGTTTAACAAGCGGTTGAGAGAACATTCTGGAAAATCTGTGTCTATTTCTTGAAGTTTTTGTGCCTCTGCCTTTGTCATTCTTTTTTTTCCCCCTTGAGTTGGAGTCTCGCTCCATCGCCCAGACTGGAGTGCAGTGGCCGCTCCCGGCCACCGCAGCCTCGACCTGCCGGGCTCCGCGGTCCTTCCGCCTCAGCCTTCCGAGCAGCCGGAACTACAGGCGCGCGCTACCACGCCCGGCTAATTTTTGATGTATTGTAGAGACGAGGTCTCGCCAAGTTGCCCGGGCGGGTCCCGAACCCGCGGTTTCAAGCAATCCACTCGCCTTTGCCTCCCAAAGCGCTGGGATTACAGCGCTGAGCCACGGAGCCCGGCCTGTTATTCTTTTAACCCATGTTCCTGAACACTTGAAGAAGGGTCACTAGAGGAACACACTCAGTCCATGGGAGAAGAAGTGTGTCCAGTTTCTCCTTCACTCCTAGGGGGCCGGAAACTGTTTTACTCGTTTCCGCGTTGGTTTTTCCTACAAGGTCTTGTGTGCTCTGACAGTTGTTTTGCTAATGAGGCGCCCCAGGCTTGAGCTCCTGAGAACAGGCCCAGAACCGGTGTCGAGCAAGTCAGTGTGACTAAAGGGGAATTCCAGCCTGACTTTAAAAATGCGCCCCACGTCGTTCGCAACTGACTTGCGAAAAAGCAAAAGGACACAGGACGATTTGCCTGACCCACTGTTCTGGAAGCATGATTTCGGATCCCCTACCCGAGTGGACATGGGGCAGTTGTTAAAAATGCAGGCGTATGAGTCCTACCCCAGACTTACTGAATTCAAATCTTGGGGTCGAGACCCCATAAAAATGTTTTTAGCAGGCTCTCCCAGATAATACTGAAATTTAAGAACGGTAGGTACGCTGTTTGGTGAGTACCTCATTTGTATGCCTCATCCAGCAATAACAGCAACAATGGCAAGACATTCTCTCCGCCCAAGGGAGAGGACGCAATGGTTCTTCTAATCTTGGGGACCAAGCACAGACTTTGCATTCATTTAGGTGAGACATTGTCCTCTACGTAGTAGGATCAGAAGACTGAATTAGATAATGTGTTAGAATTTTGAACAGATGGAAAGCATTTGTAAATATAAGACTGTTGTCATAGTTTATACAGTTTATTAATATATAATTTTTTTTTAGACAGGGTCTTGTTCTGTCACCCAAGCAGTGGTGTGCAGTGGTGCAATCATAGCTCACTCCAGCCTCAGGCTCATGGGCTCAAGGAATCTTCCTGCCTCAGCCTCCCAAGTAGCTGGAACTAAAGGCCTGTTTTGCTGCACCCAGCTAATTTATTAATATATAATATTATTATAGCATACTCTTCTAGCTCCATCATATGACCCATGAAACAAATCAAAGGCAGGGAGCACCATCATCTTGCCCCCCATAGACTTCCTAGTCCTAGTCCTGACATCCATATTGCTGTTGCCATCCACCACCATTTTTCTTCTCCAAATATTTATCTTTCTGATGAAGACCAACATGGAATATTTACTCTTTTTTTTTTAAACAAAAACTACATTTTCTGTTACTTCAGGAAATTTAAGGTGAGAAAGAAAAGAGATGTGCCATTTTTATCTAGTCTCTGATAATAATCAAATTTTCATTCCAGAAAATATTAATTTTCTTGAGGGTGGCTACATCATTTCCATGCCCAAATTCTGCACAGGCCTAAACCCAGCCTAACACTCAAAAAATATCTGTTAACTGACATAACACTATGTGGCTGTCACCAGGCTGAAAGGGACTGATGGAGGTTACCAGTGGACCCTTTATTGTCTGAAGACCACTGAGTTTTCCCTGTGAGCTCAGTAGGCTCTCTTGGCCTTTGAATTCTCATGAATTTCGCCTGTACCACCTGATAATGGAGAATTCTAGTCAGGACCTTTGAAAAGTTCCTTAACTAGTCTCTTGGAGTAGGAAAAGGGATATTATACCATCTTGTTCCCTTTCAATTGTTGTGGAGCCTCCTCTGCTTAGCACCAGAGGCCATAACAATGGATAACCTTCCCATTTTTGAGTGTTCAGTGTAAGGCTGTGTGAATTGAATGTGAGTTTCTCAGGCCTCAAAATTCTCCAGTACAGAGGTCCTAAGCTGAGATCCACAGAGCATCCAGCTGTTCATGAACAGAAATCAGTACTATGAGTTAAGATGAGAAAAAAAAACCCAAATCACATATCTATTCTCACTAACCTCTAGTTGAAATTTAGCATTTCCTTTCATTATGACTGTAGGTAACAGACCACAGCGCCACCTGTAACACCCTTGACTTTGTCACTAATAGAAAGTATAGATATTTTCATACCACATTTCACTTGTGGCAGATATCATAAAATATCATTTACTCCCATTCCTACTTTGCCATTATTTGACCCAATACTAGAATGTGTTACTTAATGCATTATAAAACAGCACACATAGTAGTATATTAAAAGGTAGCTCTTTTATTACTAAAGATCAATGTAATTGGTTTCTTTGTAGTCCTATTTATTGTATTTTACTAATTTATCAGCCTTTTCTAATAAAGGTTCCACAGGCTTCAACAGCCTTTCTTTCTTTATTTTTTTTATTTTTGAGTTGAAGTCTCACTCCATCGCCCAGGCTGGGAGTGCAGTGGCACACTCACAGACACCCCAGCATCAACCTGCTGGGCTCAGGTGATCCTTCCACCTCAGCCTTCCAAGTAGCTGGAACTACAGGCGTGCGCTATCACACCCAGCTAATTGTTTGGTTTTATTATAGAGATGAGGTCTTGCCAAGCTGCCTGGGCTTTCAACAGCCTTTCAAAGAGATCTACTGCACACAAAAGTTTCAGAATTTCTGCTCCATCGGGCCCATTGGATCTTTTAAAAATTTTTTAAATTTAACAATAGCTCATTTATTTTTGTTAACTTTGGGGGGGGGGATTAGAGTCTTACTCTGTTGCCCAGCTGGAGTGCAGTGGCATGATCAAGGCCACCACAGCCTCAACCTGCTGGGCTCAAGTGATTCTTCAGCCTTCGAAGTAGCTGGAACACCAGGTGTGCACCACCACACCCGGCTAATTTTTATATTTACTGTAGAGCTGAAGTCTCACCATGTTGGCCAGGCTGGTCTTAAACCCTTGGGTTCAGGCAGTCCTCTCTCCTCAGGCTCCCAAATTGCTGGGATTACAGGTATGAATCACCATGGCTGACCCCACTGGATCTTTTTCTAAAACCATGAGCAATCAAAAAAGTAACATTTAAAAAAATGATAAACCTCTGAAGATTGATGTCTGAGAAAGCTTCTAGGAAGAGGGAGAATTTGATCTGTGGCTGAAGGATAAACAGAATTACAGAGGAAAAGTGACTACATCTAGGGAAAGAGAAAATGTAAGCAAAGGTGCTGTCTGAGGACAGCTTCTCCAGAAGCAGAAGATAGGGATTCCTATGCAAGTGACTCATTGAAGGTGTGGTCTCAGGAAAATATATCAGAAAGTGACTAAGCAGAAGAGGGGAGGGAAAGAAGCTCAGCAAGATGTGACCTCAGCTGGAGTCCACCTCAGCCTAATCCCCTGGGGAGTCTGGAGCATGAATGACGTCTCAAGGTTGACACAATGTGAGACCATACTTAATAACCCTGCCTCAGCCCTGCATGGCATAGGCCAGGAAAAAGCCTTCAGAAAAGCAGGAAGCTGTGAGCAGTTCATGGCCAGCACCTGAGACAGCTGGAGACTGGGTGTACCAGCTGGAAAAGAGGATCAGGCCAAGGCGGCTACTGTCTTGTGGAGATGAGAATGAGCATGGTGTGCTGAGAAATAGGAAGGCGTGCAGATATGTCTGAGGAGATGAGTTATGTGAGGAATGATAAGCAAGATTGGTACAGGGCTGAGAAAACCAGAGAGAGCTGTATGATCAATACTAGGGGCCCTGGTGAGGTTGGTGACTGTGAAATTTATTTTGATAAAATTGTGTGCAATTTCATGGAGAGAGCAAACTGTTGGGTTCATCCCAAAGTGGTATTTTGCCAGAGAGAGGTATTAGGAAGTTGAGGGTGTTAGCAAAATGAGATCAGGAGGTAAGTGAAAACTGTCAGAAGAGATCTAATCGATAGGGAGGTGAAAAAAGAATCAAGGACCCCAAAGTGTTCAGAGCAGTACTATGGGGGTCATTGAGCAAGCAAGCTGGGTAGAGAGGAGGCTGCTTCCGCCTGTACTTTGGAGGTGGAGCAGGTGACAACAGGGATCCAGATGGGATGTGGGAGTGGAAGCCAAGGAGAACCCAAGGAGACCCTGCAGATGAGGACTCAGACCCACAATATTGGATGGGTCATCCATGTCATCAGGGGCATAACCTGGATAGTGGCCTCTGCTGTGATGGTGGGATGGCTGGGATCCAAGTGCCATTGTTTTCTCTTGATAAGCAGGAGAGACCAGGAGGTCAGAGGTGGCAGAGAATGAGAGAGGTGATAGCCATGACTAGAAAGAGCCCCCAAAGAATTCGACTTCTTTTTTTTTGTTAGTTTTTGTATAAAATTTTGCTTGAGGGTGGATGTGGTGCCTCACACCTGTAATCCCAGCACTTTAGGGGGCCGAGGCAGGAGGGTTGCTTGAGCACTGGAGGTTAAGCCGTAGTGAGCCATAATTGTGCCACTGCTCTCCAGTCTGAGTGACAGAGTGAGACTCTGGCTCTAAAAAATAAAATGATATAAATTTTTGCCTGAGTCCTTTTTTTTTTTGAGTCGGGGTCTCTATCATCCAGGCTGGAGTGCAATGGCATGGTCACAGCTCACCGCAGCCTTGAACTCATAGGCTCAAGTGATCCTCCTGCCTCAGCCCCCGAGTTGCTAGGACTACAGAAGCACACCGCCCATGCTTGGTTAATTAAAAAAAAACTGGGCGGGGGGTGGAGTCTCACTCTTTGTCACCAAGGCTGGAGTGCAGAGGCATGCTTACAGTCACCGCAGCCTCGACCTGCTGGGCTTAGGCAATCCTTCCACCTCGGCATTTCAAGTAGCCGGAACTACAGATGCATGCCACCACGCCTGGCTAGTTTTTGTGTGTGTGTGTAATTTATTGTAGAGACGGGCTCTCACCATTGCCCAGGCTGGTCTCAACTCCCCAGGCTCAGGCAGTCCTCTCGCCTCAGCCTCCCAAAGTACTAGGATTACAGGCCGAACCACTGAGCCCACCAATTTTTTTTTGTAGAGATGAGGTCTTTATGTCTTGCCCCAAACTGATATTGAGCTTTTTTTTTTTTTTTAATTGATGAAGTTTTAGAGTAGTTACTAGTTTGGGCCATTATCAGCAACATTGCTGTGTGCATCTCTGTACATCTTTTTTTTTTTTTGTATACATGATGAATGTCACAAAGAGCCCACAACACACCTGTACCCACGTCTATGTTTCAGTTATGAATGTGTTCTGTTGAAATAAACAGAAAACTCATTGAACAACTAAGGACTATTAGTTCCCCCAACACTTGTGAAGTTAAGGGGATACTGGAATTGGTTTAGCTGCTTGGTGATGCCCCCAGGGATCCAGGCTCTACCTTACTGCTCTGCCAGCTTTAGTGTGTTGTCTGATGTCCTCATCCTTGGTACTTCATAGTCATAATATGGCTGCTGCAGCTCTGGACATCACTTCTGTGTTCAGAGATGGAAAAGGGGAGAAATAACAGTCCCACCTACATCCACATCTTCTGAACACAAATGCAAAAGCTTCCCCAGAAAGATTCCCAGCAGGTTTAAGGTATTACAGACCAGAAACAGATCCATGACTATTCCTACTGCAAGAGAGGCGAAGAAAGAGGGGAATAGGTTTGTCCTGATTGGCTTAAACTAATGCTTCACATCCTGACTGTACATTAGAATCACCTGGGAAGCTTTTAAAAAATACTTGTCTGATGGCTGGGTGTGGTGGCTCATGCCTGTAATTCTAGCACTTTGGGAGGCCAAGGCGGGAGGATTGTTTGAGGCCAGGAGTTCAAGACCAGCCTGGGCAAGATAGCAAGACCTCATCTCTACAAGAAATAATAATAATAATAAATTAGATGTGAGGTGCACGCCTATCGTTCCAGCTACTTGGGAGGCTGAGGCAGAAGAGTCACCTGAGCCCAGGAGGTCAAGGCTGCAGTGAGTCATGATCATGCCACTGCACTCCAGTCTGAGTGACAGAGAGAGACTTCAAGTTAAAAAAAAAAATTAAAAAAAGACCTGTCCAGAGGTTTTGATGTAATTAGTCTGGGGCAGTACCCAGACACTGGTGTTTCTGAAAAGCTCCCTAGATGACCTTAAAAGTCCACCAGGGCCAGGCTCGGTGGCTCAAGCTTGTAATCCCAGCACTTTGGGAGGCCAAGGTGGGTAGATTGCCTGAGCCCTAGGTTCAAGACCCACCTGGGCAACTTGGCAAGACCTCGTCTCTACAATACATCAAAAATTAGCCAGGCGTGGTAGCATGCCTGTAGTTCTGGCTACTTGGAAGGCTGAGGCGGAAGGATCGCTGGAGCTCAGCAGGTCGAGGCTGCGGGGGCTGGGAGCATGCCACTGCTCTCCAGTCTGGGCAACAGAGTGAGCCTCCAACTCAAAAAAAAAAAGTCAACCAGAGCTGAGAACTAGTGGTTTACACCTATCATGACCCTTCATTTGGAGCTGGGCAGCTGTTATCAGCTAGGATTATATTCAGTTGTGAGTGATACCACACAACAGGCACAAGCCTAAACAAGATAAGGATTTGCTTATTCATTGTATTAAAAAATTTCGTAGCCGGGCTCAGCCTGTAATCCCGCGCTTTGGGAGGCTGAGGTGAGTGGATTGACTGAGCCTGTGGGTTTCAGACCCACCTGGAAAACTTCGCGAGACCTCATCTCTACAATAAAAAAAAAAAAAAAA
>NW_007253429.1:459127-478525 GCF_000164805.1 Carlito syrichta
GTGTGGTAGCACGCACCTGTATTTCCAGCTACTTGGAAGGCTGAGGTGGAAGGATCTCCGGAGCCCAGCAGGTCGAGGCTGCAGTGACTGGGAGCAGCCACTGCACTCCAGTCTGGGCGACAGAGTGAGACTCCAACTCAAAAAAAAAAAAAAAAAGTTTCGTGATAGTTGATCCAGGGCTGAAATGACCCTCCGTGGTGTTAGAGGCACAGACTCGTTATCTTGCTGGTACACGTTGCATGACCTTCATTCCCAAGGTCTTTCCAGATCCAAGATGGTGACTCCAGCTTCAGCATTCCAACAGCAGGAAGAAGGACCAGGAAAGAGAAATGCATAGGCCCCAGCCCATTAATAACACTTCCCAGAAGTTGCACACACAGCTTACATTCCATGTGAAACAGAAATGTGCTGATCTTCTCTGTCAAAGCTCCAACGTTTTGGGCCAGATGTGGTGGCTCATGCCTATAATCCCAGCATTTTGGGAGGCTGAAACAAGAGGATTTCCTGAGCCCAAGGGTTCAAGACCAGCCTGGGCAACTTGGCAAGACTGCATCTCTACAAAAAAAAAAAAAAAAAAATTAGGCAGGCATGGTGGTGTGCGCTTGTAGTTCCAGCTACTTGGAAGGCTGAGGTGGGAGGATCGCCTGAGCCCAGAAGATCGAGGCTGCGGTGGCTGTGAGCATGAAACTACACTCCAGTCTGGGTGACAGAGTGAGTCTCTGACTAAAAAAAAAAAAAAAAAATCTCCAGCTTTTGTTTCAGAATGCCCCCTCTGCCTTAAGATGATGAGCAGGTTTCCAATATTTTTTGTAATACTGTTATGGTTTATGTGGTTTTTGCCATTAATTTATCTGAAGTTCAGTTTTGCCTAACTTGTTTTGTTTTGGTTTTTCCCCAAAGACTAGCTAATTACCCAGTATCATTTATTTTCTTTTCCTCCAGGTAAGAAATTCTACGTTTATCAAATACTAAATTCCTATGTGTATATTAGATCAAACCATGTGAAACTGATGATATCTAACGCTATGACCCAGCTTTATTTTCTTGACCACACCAGTCACTACTAGATCACATATTATATTTAATTCACTAAGTATGCTATTGCTTGTGTTTGCAGGGAGCAACCTTGGGGAATGAGGTAACATCTCCTTCCAGGACAAAGAGCAGGGTTGTTTATATCTTGCTGTCAAAGAGGTAGGTTTCCTTATCAGGTACAATGTGCAGAGATGGGGGTGGTGGGTACACTTAAAACCCAGACCTCTTTGCTACTATTCAATGCATCCATGTAACCAAAAACTATTTGTACACTATAAAGTTATTGAAATAAAAATAAAATAAAACAAAATAAGTGTAATTGTGGTATTATTCTTATTGAAAAACTCCATTTTACTCTCTATAAGTATCCCATAAATAATATTATTTATTTATTTATTTATTTTTTGAGTTGGAGTCTCACTCTGTCACCCAGACCGGAGTGCAGTGGCCGCTCCCGGCCACCTCAGCCTCGACCTGCTGGGTTCCGCAATCCTTCCGCCTCAGCCTTCCAAGTAGCTGGAACTACAGGCAGGCGCTACCACGCCCAGCTAGTTTTGATTTATTGTAGAGATGAGGTCTCGCCAAGTTGCCCGGGCGGGTCTCGAACCCGCGGGCTCAGGCAATTCACTCACCTCAGCCTCCCAAGGTGTGGGATTACAAGCTGAGCCACCGAGCCCGGCTATAAATCATATTTTTAAAAAGCGGTGGATTCCTAATACTATAAGAAATGGATTAGTAGCTGGAAACTGCCAGGGGATGTGGGGGGGCACATAACACTAATAAGGGTACCTGATCTCAAACCAGGCAAAGTGAGGACCAAAGGGAGGCCCAGATTTTGCCTGTACAAGGGCCACTTGTACACCTAATCCTGATAGTTACCCCACATCTTTAAAATAAAATAAATTTTTAAAAAAATGGTGGGTTCCCCAAGCCCAGTGTTTCCTCCAGATGCCATACAAACCCACTGCCTTCCAAGTGCCCCTGAGGAACTTGGGGCACAGGGAAGCCAATGGAAACATTATGCCTCTGCTGCTTGCTATGCCATGAGTAATAAAGTCCTTTGTCTCTGACCCAGGAGTCCCATCTTTGTCAGCATCATGAAACAGTAAGAAGCTAATTATTCATATATTAGCAGGGTAAATTCAAGTGCCAGACTCTGATAGTTTTGGCAGTGAGGACGGGATGCTGATCAACACATGGCAAAAGAGGAAGGCCAAGGACCCTGTGGACCAGATTAGGGAATATGAAAAGGCTCCTTGGCATATGTCAATGAATCCTCTCACCCAAATGGTGGGTGGCAGGAGAAGGGTGATAGGGTAAGGCTCACACCATCCTGTCTTAATGAAGCTAAGCAGTGAAAGGTAGGATTGGTTCGGATGGTGCTTTGGTTCATGTTCACTCTCCTCCATGCAGGAGGAGAAAGGGAAGTTATGACAACGGACAGCAAGCCTGCAGCCCCACCCAAAAAGCATTATGAGGCTGTGCACCGTGGTTCATGCCTATAATCCCAGTACTTTGGGAGGCCAAGGTGAGAGGATTGCCTGAGCCTATGCGTTCGAGACCAGCCCTGGCAACTTTGTGAGACCTCATCTCTACAATAAATAAAAAAAATTAGCCAGGCATGGTGGCATGTGCCTATAGTTCCAGCTACTTGGAAGACTGAGGTGGAAGGATCGCCTGAGCCCAGCAGGTCAAGGTTACGGTGGCCGGTCGCGTGCCACTGCCCTCCAGCCTGGGTAACAGAGTGAACTCCAACTCAAAAAAAAAAAAAAGAAGCATTATGGATGTGGCTTCTGAGCCAGAGGACCCCAAAGCTGAAATAAAAGGTGCCAGCCACGGTGTTTCAAATAGAGCCTTGGATGAACTGCGACCATTACGAGTTTGTTTGATTGAGCCCCTCAAGTGGTCATTCAAATCCAAAGTGGATGCAAGGCCTTGCTTACTGTCATGCGGCTTTCAGTCTCCTTCTGTGCTCCTGATCCATTTCTTCCCTCTCTACTGTGGCTCCACTTGCCTAATGAAAAAGCTGAGTGTACTGGGGAACTTCATGAAGGAAAGAGCCTCAAAACTCCTCTAGCTCTGTTAGGTCCAAGCACACAAGTCACCACCATCTTACCTAGTCCCAGGGGATGATTGCAGAGATGACTTAAGACACCAGGATGCAGTGTGGCATGTGGGCAAAGTGAAACAGGCCCCTGGGCTTGGACATTTTCTGGACGATGGACGCTGGAGGTACACAGGGGAGGAAGCAGCAGCGATGCCAACCCTGAAGCTGGAGACCAACAGAAATGAAAGCCTCCCAGCTGCAACCTGGGGAGCTAGCCTCCCACACCACCCTGCCCTTCCCTGCCCTCCCAGCAGGGGGAGCCGGAGCTCCTGCAGCCGTAGCTGTAGCTTCTGATGCGCACACACTAAGCCACTTGGCCTGTTTTCCTGAAAGGTAAGAAATCACTCAAGTTCAAACGATGGGTTTTGAGCAAAGTTTGCAATGGGAGAAGGCAAGTTAAAGTGACCCTTTAGGTGATGCCGTTGGGCAAATCAGTGGCTTCCCCTGAAAATGTATCACGGGCATTGATGCTTGTGCAGGCTTGGACCATGAGCCCATAGATGTCCAATGGGATTCGCCCATTCAGGGACTGCTGCATGTAGAAAGGCAATTCCTGAACCCTCTTAGCGGGTCCCCCCAAATGTATGGACTTTCAGGAGTAGAAGGGAAACCCGAAAATTAGATTCAAAGGCTGCCAGATTATTCAGAGAGGCCATTTTCCAGTGCAACAGCACCACCTGCCTGACACAGTTACCAAGCACATTCCCCCCACCTCTTTTTTTGTTTGTTTATTTTAGAGCCAGTCTAGCTCTGTTACTTAGCCTGGCATGCAGTGGCATGATTATAGTTCACTTCAGCCTTGAACTCTGAACTCAAGTGATCTTCTCACCTCATCTTCTCACCGCACCTGACTTTTTCTTTTTCTTTTGTAGACACAAGGTCTCACTATGTTGCCCAGGCTGATCTCAGATGCCTGGCCTTAAGCGATTCTCCCACTCCACTGTGCCTGACCCCATCCCTTTTAAAAAAAGAACTTAATAACTTATTAGGGAAACCAAAGAGGTCCCCTGACTCTCCAAGCTGACACCCCAGTTTGGGAATTGATCAATTTAGATCTGGTGGCTATTACGGGAAGGACACAAAAGTCAAATGGAAATGCTAAATTCAAGAGCACAGCCACCATGGCCCTAACATTATCTGAATTTTGCATGAAAGAGTGGCAGCAGAAGTCCATTGGGAGAAACTTTATTCTTCACCAAAAGCAAAACTGCTGGCTCAATAACCCCTCAAGTCACAGAGGGTCCCCTAAGTGCCGGACCTGGTTCATG
Source organism: Carlito syrichta (assembly GCF_000164805.1). Lineage (NCBI taxonomy): Eukaryota > Metazoa > Chordata > Mammalia > Primates > Tarsiidae > Carlito > Carlito syrichta. The sequence continues at coordinate 463,538 of NW_007253429.1, forward strand.
TGCTGATGATAAACTAATCTGACACCTTATGGTGTCCATGTTCAACCTCTGCACCGGCTATGTGAGTCAAAGGCAGGCAAGGTCACCCTGCTCAGTGGATAGAGTTCAAGGCCATGCTGATAGTCCTGGCCAATACTCACCATGATGAGTCCTGCTACATTTTTACTACCTTTAATGCTGTTGCCAATGGCCTAGACAAAACTGGGAGATTAAAGGCATTTCTTGTTGGAGATGTAAACTGTAGAAACAAGTTCATCTGTGGATCAGAAAGGCTGGGTGATTCGTAGGGATGCCCATGGTGAGGAACCTTTTCTTTTCTTTTCTATTCTTTTTTTTTTGAGTTGGAGTCTCATTGTCACCGAGACTAGAGTGCAGTGGTATGTTCACTGCCACTGCAGCCTCAACCTGCTGGGCTCAGGCAATCCTTCTGCCTCAGCCTTCAAAGTAGCTAGAACCACAGGTATGTGCCACCACATCTGGCTGATTGTTTTATTTATTGTAGAGACAAGGTATCGCCATGTTGCCCAGGCTGATCTTGAACCCGTGGGCTCAGGCAATCCTCTTGTCTCCACCTCCCAAAGGGCTGGAATTACAAGCACCGCACCTGGCTAGGACCCTTTTCTAATAAGAGCAACTGGAATCAAGCCGATGATCCAGCCTTCACTGTCCAGACCCCCTGCCATCACTGCCTAGATCCATCATCAAACCAGACATGATAACAAATTTGCCATCACAGACTGAGCACAAAGTAAAGAACTATGGTTTTCTAATACAGAAACCACCACTACATACCAGACTTGTGATGCCTCTCAAAATTTGTCTCATTTGTTTTACAGTGAAAGAGGCCACATTGCACAGGACATTGCTTCCAATTGCTCCTGGATGATTGACTGTATCAGACCACTGATGCCCCTTTCCAGGCTATCATTGGTGTCTTGCTGCTGTCAGCACATTTTCAGGTTACAGTGTTGCTATTCTAGTTTGTTGTAGTCTAATCAGAGTCTGTGGCCCTTGAGACTTAAGCCATACCAAGCTTTTGTTTTTTTCAGACCACTAGCAATCTGAAGAAGATGCACCCTTTGTTGCAAAAGCCAACCAACAAAGACCAATAGTCAAGGGATTCACTGGCCATGCCATCTGCAGTTAAATGGTGTTATTAAGCCCTGGAATGGTCTCCTGCAAAGCTTCTGACTACCTTCCTCTTCTCTTTCTGCTCCACATACTTCAGTGAGGTGGTGTAATCACTGAATGCAGCCATCCCTAGACAAGGATCATCTCTTCTCAGTTGCTTCCTGGGTCATGAGCAGGACACGAGCAGTAGAGGGCTATATAGATCTATTCTGAAAAACTGGGATCTTACCATTTGTGAGCATGGTGCTATTTCTCATTCTCCTCCTCCTCTTCCTCCTCCTCCTTCTTTTCTTTCTTTTCTTTTTGAGTCAGAATCTCACTCTGTTGCCCAGGCTGGGGTGCAGTGGCATGCTCATGGCCACCACAGCCTCGACTTGCTGAGCTCAGGTGATCCTTCCACCTCAGCCTTCCAAGTAGCTGGAAGCACAGGCATGTGCCACCATGCCTGGCTAAATTTTTTTTTAATTGTAGAGATGAGAGCTTACCAAGTTGCTCAGACTGCTCTTCAACCCCTGGGCTCAGGCAATCCTCTCACCTTCATCTCCCAAAGTTCTGGGATTACAGGCATGAGCCACTATGACAAGCCTTCTTCTTTTTGCCAAGCAGCAATCCCACACCAGCCTGGTTGGTATGCTCTCAGGGTGTCAGCCTAGCAAAAGGGGACTTAGGGGGATTTTAATTCTTTATATGGTTTGGTTTTTTGTTTTTTGTTTTTTTTTTGAGTCAGGGTCTTACTCTGTCTCCCAGGCTGGAGTGCAGTGACATGATCATGGCTCACTGCAGCCTTGGCTTCCTAGGCTTAGATTTTCCTTCCTCCTCAGTCTCCTGACTAACTGGGACTGCTACTTTTTATTTATTTTCATCACACCCAGCTAATTTTTATTTATTTATTTATTTATTTATTTATTTATTTAGTAGAGATGGGGTCGCGCTATGTTGCTTAAGCTAGCCTGAAACACCTGGACTCAAGTAACCCTCCTGCCTTGGCCTCTCAAAGTGCTAAGATTACAGATGTGTGCCACCATGCCCAGCCTGGGGAGTTTTATTATAATTTTGGTTCGGCCCCCTGGATTCTCTTGATGGATTAACACGATTCTAGATCATAAACCATTTTATTGAGTACACTCCTTGCCAAGTCCCACCACACTGGTTCACACAGGCCAAATCAGGAGATACAATGGGCCCATACATTTTGTAAAAGTGCCCTTGTCTCATTCATGCCTGACCTCTTCTGCAGACAGAAGGTCTGGATATGAGTAGAGAGAGGTTGGTGAAATGATGAAGTTACGACTATCAGAATGAGACATACCGCTTTCATGGAGTCCTATGGGAAGACACCTTAAATGCCAGAAGGCACAGAGAGCGGGGAGTGATTAATGTGCTCCTTGCCACCTAGAACCAGCACTGAAGCCAAGAAAAACCATCATCTGGCCCACCTGAGTCAAGCAGCAGCTGCAGCTGACAACCAAACAACCTGGCCAGTCCTGAACTATTCAGCTATGCCCTTTGTCAGCCATCAATGGCAGCTCTGGAGTACAAAACCTCCCCTTCCCCCATACATGTATACCCACCATCCAGCACAACATTCTTTCAATCTGACTGGTACAAATGCATGTACTTTTCCTGTCAAGTGACCTTGATTCATGTATGGTGACCAAGGAGGTAATTGTTAGGACACTGCCTATGTGGCTTAACCAAACTAGTATAATGATGATTTATATCAGAATCAACAGCAAATTCTGAATACAAGTGATATGTGACCCTTTGGGTTGTATGTGTGTACGTGGGCCACAAAATGCGTCTCCATTAGGGATGAGGATTGCTTTTTGGCCCATCTACTGTCTACTGGAATTGCCAGCAATGACATGAAAGACCAGCAGATCAGCCTAAAACTCACTTGTGTAGGTCATAGTGGGTAATGGCTTGGCCTTGGACTATGTCCTGACCTGCTAAAGCCTACTGATCCCCTTGGAAACTTCTCACAGGGGACTGAGTCTGAGACCCTGGGTGGCATGGTTGAAGCCAGTTCTGCAGGTTGGCCTTATTGTGCTTGAAGTTCCATCGATAGTCATTCAATTCCGTGTGAAACAAATGGAATGAATTTGGCCCCAACCTTTGCTGATCAGATTAATTGGCATGGCAGATGAAGAGGTATACTCATATGCATTTTCCATGCCAGCCAAGAATGTGTAAGGCCAGTTGTTGGCCCTGAACATCCCTGTACATGTTTACTGGATATGGGACATGTCAAGACTATAAGCGCCTGACCATTCTTTGCCTGGGCTCTCTCTCTCTCTCTCTCTCTCTCTCTCTCTCTCTCTCTCTCTCTCTCAGTCAAGCCTCACTCAGTTGCCCAGGCTGGAGTGCAGTGGCAGCCTCGACCTGCTGGGCTCAGGCGATCCTTCCACCTCAACTTTCCAAGTCGCTGGAACTACAGGCACACACCACCATACCCAGTCAATTTTTTTATTGTAGAGACAAATTCTCGCCATGTTACCCAGGCTGGTCTCGAACCCATCGGCTCTGGCAATCCTCTCACCATGGGCTCCCAAAGTGCTGGGATTATAGGCATGAGCCACAGTGACCGGCCTGCCTGGGCTATTTCTCAAGGTTGTATATGCAGCAAATAAGCTTGAGGTAATATCTCTCTCCAGGACAAAGAGCATGTTTGCTTACTGCTGTCTATAAAAGAGGTGGATTCCCATGCTCAATGTTCCTCACATGGGTCACAAACCCCGCCTATGCACAATATTCAAAGGTTCTCCCTTGTGGAACTTAGTGGACAAGGGGAACTGATACAAATGTGATGCTTTTGCTACTTGCTGTGCTGTGAGTTACAAAGTTATTTGTCTCTAAACCAGGAAGATCATGTCTTCTGTCAGCATTCATGAAACAGTAACAAGCTAACTAGCCTGAAAGTAGGGCAGAGTCAAGTCCCAGATGCTTACATGTGGTGAGGTGAAAGAAAGTAAATAGTAACTGCTAGGGAGTGCCTTAAGTGAAAAGGTGTCCTTGGATATTGTCTTAGTCTGTTTGGGTTACCATAACAAAATACCACAGACTAAGTGGTTCAAACCAGGAGTCCCCAACCCCCCAGGCCACGGGCCGTACCCTGTTACGAACTGGGCCGCACAGCAGGGGACAAGCAAGCAAAGCTTCATCTTCAGCTGCTCCCCACCACTGGCATTATGGCCTGAGCTCCACGTTCTGTTACATTAATGGCAGCATTAGATTCTCATAGGAGCACGAATCCTATTAAGAACTGTACATGCAGGGATCTAGGCTTTGCTCTCCTTGTGAGACTCTGCTGCCTGATGATTTGACATGGAGCTGAGGTGGTGATGCTAGAGCTGGGGAGAGGCTGCAAATACAGATTAACATTAGCAGTGAGGCTTGACTACACAGAGACCATAGAATAAACCACTTGCTTGCAGACTCATATCAAAATCCCATCAGTGAGTGGCAAGTGAGTTGATGTACTTCAATTGCACAGCTGCATCTGGCAGCAGGCTTTAAGTCAGAATCCGATTACTTATTTTAATCTGCACATGGCCTGCTCGTTATTTTATTTACCACTTCCATCTGCACCTTTTTAAAATGGTGAGTTGTATAATTATTTCATTATATTTTACAATGTAATTATAATAGAAATAAAGTGCACAATAAATATCATGCACTTGAATCATCCTGAAGCTGTTTCCCTGCCTGGTCCATGGGAAAATTGTCTTTCATGAAATTGGTCCCTAATGCTAAAAAGGTTAGGAGACCACTGACTTAAACAGCAGAAATTGATTTTCTCAGAATTCTGGAGGCTGGGAAATTCAAGATCAAGGTATCAACTGATTTGGTTCTGGCTTGTGGATGGTCACCTTCTCGTTGTGTCCTCTCACAGTGGAGATAGAGAGCTCTAGTGTCCTTTCCTATTCTTAGAAGGGCACCAGCCCTATCAGATTAGGGCTCTACCCTTATGAACTCATTGAACCTTTATCACCTCCTCACAGGCCTTATTTCCAAATATATCACTTGAGGTTAGGGCTTCAACATATGAATTTGAGGGAGATGCAAACATTCAGTCTATAGCAGGTGCCATCCAGGTTTCAGTCAAGACCAGAGGTGAGAGAAATATTTAAAGAAAATGTAAGAATATGAAGGGATTCTGAAGGGCATGGCCAATGTTGGAGGTGAAGAATTGTTGGAGGGTAGGTCAGGGCCAAGGAGAATAGAGTATGATTGAATGAGTTTATGATCAGGAGAGGTAACCAGTAGAACCCACTGTTTCAGAAGTAAGCAACAAAAACAGGCATAAGAAGCATCAAAAACTTTTATTAAGTTAAAGTTGTGAAAAGTACGTGTTAGGAGGCCAGGCATGGTGGCTCACACCTATCATTCCAGCACTTTGGGAGGTCAAGGCGGAAGAATAGCTTTAGCATAGGGGTTTGAGACCAGTTTAGGCAATACAGTGAGATCTCCCTCATCCCTACAAAAATAAAAATAAAAAAATTAGCGAGGCATGGTGGTGTGCACCTGTAGTCCCAGCTACTCAGAAGGCTGAGGTAGAAGGACTGCCTGAGCCCAGGAAGTTGAAGCTGTGGTAAGCTATGATTGTGCCACTGAACTCCAGCGTGGGTGACAGAGTGAGACCCCACCTCATAACTAAGTCAGTGCTAGGAATACTACCCAGGAATGAAAATAAATGAACAACTGTTCTCTTACAAAAACAGGGATAAACCTGACAGATACAGTGACAAGTAAAAGTCAGAGATAAAAAAGATATAGTACATGATACCATTTACATGAATTTCAAGAATGAGAAAAACAAGTTTATGATATGAGGAGTCAGGAGAGGGGTTGCTTCTTGAGGGGTCTGTGTTGACTAGGAGTAGGAATGGGGCGGATGTGGGAATGTTGGGAATGTCCTGTGTCTTAATCTGGGTGAAGGTTATATGGATACATGTGTGGGTAAACATTTACTGAGGGTAGTGCATGCAATACTTGTGTCCTTTATTGTAAATTATGCCATAATGAAACAAGTTTTTTTTTTTTAACTAAATAAGAAGATGAGTATTGGGCCAAGTTGATCATCCACATACATTTCACCCACATGAAATGATCTCGCCAGAAACAGAACTGTCCACTACAGCTTAGCACAGGACATGGGCTCCATCATCCAACACTTGTTCAAATAGGGAGAGACCTTGGTCCTTGAGACAGGAGTGTGCTGGAGTCGGATTGCACAGGCTCTGGAGGGCCCATTGTGCCATCTCTTTCCATCATGTTTAGTGATATCACGTTAGTACTTTGAAATAAGCCATGGTGGGACCATATAGGACATCATGAAAATTAGCAAAAGCTACAAATCAGGTTTGTTTTTGAGAGGTAGCTGTTAACCACTTACCACCACTTCACTGGACCCCAGCACCCCAGGTTTACCCATGAAGTTGCCACAGCTGAGAACAATTAGGTGACTTGCCTACTCAGGTCAGGTCTCCAGACCCCAGGTCCAGTGACCTTTCCACCATGTGGTGCATTTCAAGACCTGGCTCCCATTGGCTGCATAGTCATTGAACATTAAAGGGAGAGAGGTCTTAACTCTCTCTCTCTCTCTCTCTCTCTCTCTCCACGCCCCCCCAAGGATGGGCCTGGGTGATAAGGCAGAGCAGGGCTGAGTGACAGGTGATAGGTGTGCTGAGCTCATCTCCTTGGGGTACCTTGTGGGACCCCACATACCCAATCCATCATGAGTTTCTGCCCTCTACCTCCCAGACAGTAAGTATTCATTTCACAAATACGTGCCAGGCACAGCTCTCAGCACTACGGATACAGAAGAGAAGAGACAAAAATTCCCATCTGCAAAAGCTACAGGTAAGTGAGTGACAGCCCTTTTCTATGAAGACACACCTCACTCCCACTGACCCTGCCAACTCCAGTTCCCACTGGCAGATCTGGGTTTTGTCTGCCTTATACCATTGTGGGGGAGAGGGTAAATCCTTAAGATGATGAAGCTGGGTGCAATGGCTCAAACCTGTAATCCCAGCACTTTGGGAGGCAGAGGCGAGAGGATTGCCTGAGCTCAGTGGTTCGAGACCAGCCTAGGCAACCTGGCAAGACCTCATCTCTACAATAAGTAAAAACAATTAGCTGGGCATGGTAGCACGTGCCTGTAGTTCCAGCTACTTGGAAGGCTGAGGCGGAAGGATCACCTGAGTCCAGCAGGTTGAGGCTGTGGTGGCCACGAGCATGCCATTACACTACAGCCTGGCGACAGAGTGAGACTCCAACTCAAAAAATCAAAAAACGATGAAATCATGAATACACAATTATATAGAGCCATGTGAACACATCACAAGGAATACTCAAGGGGCCTTGGAAGGAACCTGTGTAGATGAGACTTTGAAGTTTAAGCCTCATGAAGAATCAGCCTCTGCCAAGTCCTCTCCCCACTTCACCCAGGACAAGGTGAAGAACAGCACCCTCCTGCCAACTCTCTACATTCCCCTCATCTGCTACCCCATCCCGATCCACTTCAGGGGTGATGGGTTCCTTTCCTGTTGTCTCACCATCAATCTGAAAAGGAATTTGGGTCAGGCTCAGTGGCTCAGCCTGTAATCCCAGCACTTTGGGAGGCCAAGGTGAGTGGATTGCCTGAGCCTGCAGGTTCGAGACCAACCCAGGCAACTTGGCGAGACCTCATCTGTACAATAAATCAAAAATAATCCAGGCATGGTAGCATACGTCTGTAGTTCCAGCTACTTGGAAAGATGAGGCAGAAGGATTGCCAGAGCCCAGCAGGTCAACGTTGGGGTGGCCATGAGTGTGCCATGGCACTCCAGCCTGGGTGATAGAATGAGACTCCAACTCAAAAAAAAAAAAAAAAGAAAGAAAGAAAAGGAATTTGATCATGCCCCACCAGTTAAAAAAAAAAATACAGAAGGTTCCAAAAAAATGTATACACATTTTAAGGAAGAAAAAAAACTATATTAAAATTGTAATACTCAAAATTTTATACTCAATTAAAATGTAATACTCCAAACTGGAATACAATACTCAAAAATGTAATACTCAATTAAAATTGTAATACTCGAGCCAGGCTCGGTGGCTCAGCCTGTAATCCCACTCTTTGGGAGGCTGAGGTAAGTGGATTGCCTGAGCCCGTGGGTTCGAGACCCGCCTGGGCAACTTGGCAAGACCTCATCTCTACAATAAATCAAAAAAATTAGCAGGGCGTGGTAGTGCGTGCCTGTAGTTCCAGCTACTTGGAAGGCTGAGGCGGAAGGGTCGCCAGAGCCCAGCAGGTCGAGGCTGTGGTGGCCAGGAGTGGCCACTGCACTCCAGTCTGGGCAACAGAGTGAGACTCCAACTCAAAATAAATAAATAAATAAATAAAATAAAATTGTAATATTCAATATAGACCGATAACAAAAGATGGATACAAGTCACATTTGCCTTCTGCAATTACAGGAAGTGCCCAAAGTAGTTCCCGTCAATGTCCAGACATATCTGATTACAGCAAACTACTGCAGAACTTGTGGCTGTATGAGGCCTCCCAGATCTTCCCTTGCACACATCACACACAGTACCATGTATCTCAAACTTACCATGACTGTGTGCAATTGTTAGGCGTGTTGGAGATTCTGTTGTATACTCATGTCTCCATTGTTGTTTTACTTCCACAATGTTCTTGAATTTCAAATACACTTCAAAATGGTTTTGCACTCCTCCAACAACAACTGTGCTTTTGCCATCTTCTGACTGCCCTGCCTGTTGCATGGTGATGCTAGCATTCATTTGATTAACACCATCTTTTGAGAAAACATTATACTACACATTGCTACCATAATTCAATTCAATTTCGAAAAGTAATACGTGGATAACATCTCTTAAAATGTGTATACATATTTTTGGCAAAATATGTATACATCTTCCAAGTAGCTGAAACCACAGGCATGTGCCACCATGCCTGGGTAATTTTTTTTTCTGATTTATGTAGAGATGAGGTCTCACCAAGCTTCCCAGGCTGGTCTTGAACCCCTGGACTCAGGCACTCCTCTTGCCTTTGCCTCCTAAAGTTCTGGAATTACAGGCATGAGCCACCATGCCCAGCCATATGTATATATACTTTTATCTTAATCTTTCTTTCTTTCTTTTTTTTGAATTGGAGTCTCCCTCTGTTGCCCAGGCTGGAGTGCATTGGCACACTCACGGCCACCCCAGCATCGACTTGCTGGGCTCCAGCGATCCTTCCACTTCAGCCTTCCAAGTAGCCAGAAATACAGGCATGTGCTACCATGCCCAGCTAATTTTTTTTTGATTTATTGTAGAGATGAGGTCTTGAGTTGTACAGGCTGGTCTCGAATCCATGGGCTCAGGCAATCCATTCACCTCAGCCTCCCAAAGTGTTGGGATTACAGGCTGAGCCACCAAGCCTAGCCTTCTCTCTCTCTCTCTCTCTCTCTCTCTCTCTTTCTTTTGCCACTACCTACCTATGGGTACCCATGCGGGGATAGTGTTGGGTGCTGCTATAGCTTTAGGTCAGAGACTGCACGGGACAGTCATGCTCTGCACAATAGCACATAGTTGGCATAGCTTGATGCACTGGGGAAAAGGGTCCCTTCCTCTTTCTCAATGGGCACTGAGACTAACTGTCTTTGAGGTTGTTTGTGATTGGCAGAAGTACAGACAACCAGTGCCAGCCCTTGCTCCAGCCAAGAGACTAGAGATAGGAGTTCGGCTGTCCTGCCAAAGGGTTCACCACTATGGCTCCTATTGTGTTAAGATCGAATAACTCGTCTGGGATGTGGAGTATGGAATGGATCCCAAGGCAAGGCTATGGGGTTTTCCTGAAGCAACTGACAAGACTTCAGGAATCAACAAGAAAGAAGGCTGAGAGCTGGCTCATACCCACCAGACCACCTTCTGAGATGACCCCTGTCTCTTTGGTTTTCTTTGTGGAACTATAAAAATAGCCATCATTAGTGCATACTTTAATTTTTGTATTCTACTTTTTTTTTTTTTTGAGTTGAAGTCTCACTCAGTCGCCCAGACTGGAGTGCAGTGGCCACTCCCGACCACCGCAGCCGCGACCTGCTGGGCTCTGGCGATCCTTCTGCCCCAGCCTTCCCAGTAGCCGGAATTACAGACATGTGCTACCACGCCCAGCTGATTTTTTGATTTATTGCAGAGATGAGGTCTCACTGCCCAGGTGGGTCTCGAACCCGCGGGCTCAGGCAATCCACTCACCTCAGCCTCCCAAAGGCACGGGGTATTCTACTTTTTAATTGCCATCAGGGAACTTGACAGGAAGTGGATCCAAGTGCCCGCCTCACACTCTGCGGCCTCCAGGGGGCGCTATGCTCCAACACACAACCTAGCCAAGTAAGCTGCAGCCTAACACCACTTCAGATCTGTTTTCTAGGGTTTGCACCCTTTAGGGGATGCAAAAAGGGGGAGAAAGAAGAGTTCTGCCATCTAAAAAAGGAGGAGCATTGTTTTAAGGACCAGGCCTACAGAAAACATTTCAAACTTCTTATCTTGGCATGTTGGGCAACAGCATGAATTTCCCCTCTGTGCTGAACCCTTCCACCTTGAAGCAAACCCACTCATTCAGCTCTGCTAGTCTTTACACAGACTGCTCCTTCTGCCCTTCTCCTTCCTCGACTCAGGCCCTTGTTGTGGGCTTGTCCCAGGACTTGCCTCTGCTTCCATACCAACTCAGGTCACTCTAGAGTGACACTGAGCATCAGGTCTCCTGCTACCTAACAGTGAACTTCATAAAGGTTGACTTGTGTTTTATTCCTTGCTTACTTTCTAGCACTGACCATGTGACAAAAGCCTTTCCTGTGAACATGAGCACAGGTAACCATGAAGGAGTAGTATCTATCTAGACTGAGGGTTTGCAGTGAGCCCCTGCCTGGGCCCATATGGCCCATCCTCTGCAGGCTCATACCAAGTCTTCTCTGTCACCATCACCTGTCCAGCTTTCTGTAGCCACATGGCAGGTTCCCCCAATTCCTTTCTCTTGGAGTAGTTGCAGCAGCTGGAAAAGGGAAGGATGCAAAGCAACTAAGATGAATAATACAAAATAAAACCACACAGAGTTTCAAGAAACAGACTTTCTTTTTTCTTCTTTTTTATTTTTTTTTTGAGTCATAGTCTCACTCCGTTGTCCAGGCTGGAGTGCAGTGGCATGCTCACAGTCACCCCAGTGTTGACCTGCTGGGTGCTCATGATCCTTCTGCCTCAGTCTTCCAAGTAGTTTGAACTACAGGCATGCACTACCACGCCCAGCTAATTTTTGATTTATTGTAGGGACGAGGTCTCGTCAAGTTGCCTGGGCTGGTCTCAAACCCACAGGTTCAGGCAATCCACTTGCCCTGGCCTCCCAAAGTGCGGGATTACAGGCTGAGCCACTGAGCCTGGCCAAGAAACAGACTTTCAACTGGACCTAAAGGAGAGACGCTAACATTTGACCCCAAGTGCTGACCCAGAATTGCTTACTGACCTTTCCCCCACCAGGCCCAAGAGGTACCCTCATCACCCCTCGGTTCAACAGCTGTGACCCAGAAGCACTTCTCTAGGGCTGCAGGCTCTGGGAAGCCTCAAGCACCGTCCTGACTGGTTTCATTCTGTTGCATGTGGTTAGGAGAGAATAGAAACCCACTTAAGCTGGGAGTCTGTTCCAGCTTCTGACTGAGCCTTAGCTCAGTGCTAACTCTCCTGAGGTGGCTGATTCCCCCCTCTGTCCCAGGTTAATTCTGAGCATCTATCCCCCAAAGCTAGTTTGGGGACAACTTTCCAGAACCATGATGGTCTGTAACACCAAAGTACCTCAACCATCATGAAAAGGAATGTAAACCCCATCTCCTCCCTGCAGCAAGGTGTTGCACTGTGAGGGCATTCTAGTTGGAGGGGACAGCCAGAGTGAAGGTCTGGAGCTGGGGGTTTGGGCTGGGAAATGGTGAGATCTCCTATGTTAGGCAAGCAAGCAACTCACACAGCAAGAAAGTGCAGGGGAGGCTGGCTCACAAGAGAAATTGGATCAGGCATCAAAGGGCCTAGAATGTTCCTTAACCAAGTCCCTAAATGTCTACTTGGGGAGCCGTGAGAGACATTTAACAGTTTTAAAGCAGGCAGTGGCCCAATCCAAGCAACACTTTAAAAAACTGTGGCATGCCAGGTGCAGTGGCTCATGCCTATAATCCCAGCATTTTGAGAGGCAGAAGAGGACTGCCTGAACCCAAGTGTTCAAGACCAGCCTGGACAACTTGGCAAGACCTCGTTTCTACAATAAAATAAAATTTAAAAATTAGGTGGCACACACATGTAGTTCCAGCTACTTGGGAGGCCGAGGAGGAAGATCACTTGAGCCCAGCAGGTTGAGGTTGTGGTGGCTGGAAGCATGCCTGGGCAATGGAGTGAGACTCTGACTCAAAACAAAAACAAAAACAAAACAAAAAACCTGCAGCAAGAGGATATGGGGGTGTTTTGGGTGTGCAGCTAGGGGGGAGGCTGTGGACAGAACTGGGAAGTTCTATGTCTCCTCAAACCAGTGGAAAGCAAGTAAGTTTCACTGTTAAAGAGATTCTCTGTGACCAGGCACAGTGGCTATGCCTATAATCCCAACACTTTGGGAGGCCAAGGCAAGAGAATTGCTTGAGCCCAGGAGCTCAAGACCAGCCTGGGCAACATAGCGAGACCTCATCTCTATAAAAAAATTTTAAATAAAAATTGGCTAGTTATGGTGGTGCAGGACTGTAGTCCCAGCTATTCTGTAGGCTGAGGTGGAAGGATCACCTGAGCCCAGGAAGCTGAAGATGTGGTGAAGCGTGATCCATGCCACTGCACTCCAGCCTTGGTGACAGAATGAAACTCATGTATATATATAACATATATATTGTATACACACACACATACACACGGGGAAGATGACTTCTGACTCCCAAGTCTGGGGGCAGCAAGAGGAGGGCCATGTGCAGACACAGGGAAGTCAGGAGGAGGAGCTGGTTTGTGAGGAATGGGAGTGTGGACACCAAGTAGCCCCCCTTGGCTAGAGGCAGACCACTTGTGACAGGGACCCTCCCTGGAGGCAGGTGCTCCTTTCCTCCCCAGGGGCCAAGCCTGTCCTGTCCTCACCAGCTAATGTTCAGAACTGACAGAAGAGAGAGGCCCGCATTGGGAGACCACGTCCTCAGAGGTGGCCTCTGAGACTGTGGAAGAACATGTGTTCTCCGATCCAGATGGCTTTCCTGGGTGCTGGGGGGGGCGTTGAGGGAAGAAGGGGGTGTGGTGAGCTCACCGCTGCAGGGAGATCAGAGGCCCACAAACCACCAAAGAGTCTGAGAGCAGAAGAAAGCATGGCAGAGCTGAAAGGAGCCAGCCCCAGGGCTCCAGGAGTGCCTTCCGGGGGTAGGTAAGGCGTCCTCGGTGGAGTGCTCCTGTGAACATTTTCGGACTCAAGAGAGGCAGGAGTTGAAGAAGGGGTGGGGAGTGGGGAGAGTTATTTTAAGAGTGGCGAGCTCTGAGCAGAAAAAAAAAGGGAGGGTCAGGGCACAAATAGGAGATCGGATGGGGCAACCTCAGGAAGGCAGAAGACAGGATGAGCAAAGAGGTTCCACATTCATCTCCAGGGCAGAAGGTGGGGAGGAGAGAATGGGTGAACAGTCAGAAACGTGGAGGAGCATGTGCCGCTGAGAGGGCCAGGGGGCTCTGCCAAGATTCCCCAAGTCCCAGGTAGCAGGAAGGGCATCTGCTGGAAACGAGAGAGCCAGGGGTGGGTCTGAAGGTGGGGAGAGGAGAGGGTTGAGTATGGAACCGCTTTGAGGGATTTTTCACATGTGATGTGTGTACAAACCACCTAGGATCTGGTTAAAATGTAGGTTCTGAGTCCGCAAGTGTGAGTAGGGCCTGTCCTGCATCTCTAATGAGCTCCCAGGTGGTGACAGTGCTGCTGTGTGGCGGTTCCAGGGACTAGGCTGTGAGGGGCAAGGACTTAGAGTCGGATAAGTAGATGGAGAAAGAGCCTGGGATAAGACTTGGCCTTAACGAGAGACCGATCTTTGATACTCCCACCTGGGGGGAAAGCTGAGACCTGGAGAAGTCTGGGTGGGACTGGCAGCCCCTAAGGGTGACGGGGAGGAGAAAAGAAAGAGAAAGGGATGGTAAAGAGGAAAGAGACTGGGATCTTTGGAGGTGGTGGGAGACCCAGCAGTGACCCCTTGGGACCCCTCATCGGGGTCAGTGTGGGGCAGAACACTGACCACACACTTGGACCCCCGACAAGAGGATGGGCAGAAGGTATTCCAGGGGTGTCAGCCAGCACCCCGCAGGCAGGGCAGGCCACCCCATGCGGCTCTGCGGGAAAGCTCTGGACTCCTTCTGGGTCTGTGCAAAGCCTGGCCAGGACATGCCAGGCCAGAATGTGGGGACAGGGGCAGAGACAGCTCCGCCCCGGGCTCAAGGACGAGATGATTTCTGTGCCAGGAACTCGTAAAAGAGGACTGGCATCGCAGAGGGGAAGTGGCTGGGGAGAAACCGAAGGTGGGCTGGGCTCGGAGCCCACCTGCCTAACTGGCAGTCAGAAAATCCAGAGGTTTCTGAAAGGCACAGGTGGGACGAGAAAGTGCGCCCGGTCTGGGCAAGCCAGCGTCTGGAAGAGGGAAGGGGCGGCAGGCAAGTCGCCGGCGGGTCTGGGGCCGCGGCCTGAGCGGGGAGCGCTGCAGCCCTCCGCTGGGGTTAAGCCCGGGCCAGCTTCGCCGGGGGAAATGCGGGAGGAAACCCTCCGGAGCAAAGGCTCGCAGGCGTCCAAACCAGCCGCAGGTCCAGGAGCGCGGCGTCGGCGTGGAGCGCGCGGCGGGCACTTGG
>NW_007253430.1:0-1804 GCF_000164805.1 Carlito syrichta
TTCCTATATGTTTCAGAGCAATTTATCATTCGGATATTATGAATCGGTCATTTCAAGACTCCAGCAACATTCTGGTCCTCTTAAAATTTATAAATGGTATTGGGCACTCCAAGTGTGTTACGTTCCTCAGAACAACTAAGGCAAGATTCCAGGACAAAAAGAATCTTCTTACCATATTTGGAAGTAACTCTGTTCTTAAGGTGAACCCTGTAAACCTTCCCATTCCGTGTCTCTTGTGATTTTGAGAAGGGACAAGGATTTTGCACTTGCCAAATGTTTACTACGTACTTTTAATGGTAACCAGGAATCAAGGAATCCACGAACGTAGGAAACTTCTGGGCATGTGTCTTTTGATATACTGAATTTGTAATCCAAATTGACAGGAAAAATCAGGGCATCTTACTGAGAATTAAATAGAAATCCCGTTCTAGGGGTTACTCATTTTCCGGAATCTACAGGGCCTCTTGATAAGGTTTAATCAGCAATCTGGTCTTCTGGGTATCTACATTTTCAGGGCTACTTGCTCCGTGGATACATGAATCTGTCCTTACAGATCCTCAGGATATTTCTGGTCCTCTTGTTAGTTGTAATCAAGGATTTGGCCCTAGAAATCCTTTTGTTTCCTGGGACCATCTACGACCAAAATCATATACCCCAGAATCAAAAGGAATATTGGTACAAAATTCCTCGATTCAGGTGACCTCAGAGTACAGAAAATTCTTTTGGGTGGGCAGGTAGCAATTGGGGTTTTGGGTTGGGAATATTCCAAATTTTGGGGGTGTCTTGTGAAGGTGAACCAGGAATCTTGGATTCCAGTTCACAAAGAACATTATGGACGTCTTTCTCTTGATATCCAAAAAACTGAAATTCTCGGTCACCAGGAAATGTCTCGGCATACTGCAGTGTGAAACAGGAAGCTGGGTAATGAAGTTCATCCAATACAGGAAACTACACGTCATATTGCTAAGGAGGTATAAAGAATCTTCCTTACATGTGTACTCAATTCCAAAAACTATAGGCCGCCATCCTAAGGCATAACCACGAATCAGGTCTTTGAAGTAGGAATCTGGGTAAGTGGAGTCCTCACATAAAAGAAAGTTCACTGCGTATTGCTAAGTAAGAATAAGGAATCTGTGTTACTCAGGTCCTCAATCCCAAAAAAGCTTAAACTCATTGTGCTATGGGCTAAACACGAATCATGGTGTTTTCAAGCATGAATCTGTAAAATGGAGTACTTTATTTACAGGCCACTACATGACCTTTTGCCTAGAAATTATAAGGAATCTGGGTTAAACGAGTCCTCAATCCTAAAAATCTACAGAGCATATTGGAATGTTCTAAAAAGAATCAGAGTTTCGAAGCAGGATGTATCTAATGAGAGTCCAAATATACAGGAAAATACACAGCCCCTTGCCAAGGAAGAAAAAGAATCAGGGTTATAGCAGTCCTCCGTACTTAAAATCAGCAGGCCATCTGCTGTGGGCTAAACAAGAATCAGGGTTTAAAAGCTGGAACATAGGTAATAGCAGTCCTCATATGCAGAATCTACATGATCTCTAGTGAAGGAGAATTAAGAAACCACTTTTACACGGTTCCTCCATCACAATATCTACATTACATCTTGTTAATGGCAAAACAAGAATCAGGGTTTCCAAACAGGATTATTGTAAAAGAGAGTCCCCATATACAAGACATTACACGGCCCCTCGGTAAAGAAGAATAAGGAATCTGTGATACACTAGTCCAGAATCCGAAAAATTCGCAGGGCCTCTTGCTGCGGTACAAACAAGAATCAAGGCTTCAA
>NW_007253430.1:1904-14631 GCF_000164805.1 Carlito syrichta
TTCTGTACACAGAGTTATGGATTCCACATGAACATGGAAATTTAGGGCATCTTGCTGCGAAAGGAAACGGAATCCGATTGTTGGAGTTCTCCATCGCCTAAATTTTCAAATTCTCTTGATAAGGTTTAATCAGCAATCTGGGCTTCGATGTCACCACATTTTTAGTGTGCGTTTTGAAAAGGGACCAGGATTCTTGGGTTCCAATACCTCAAGAACTTTATGGTAGTCTTTCTCCTCATATCCAAGCAAGTGAAATTCTAGGTCAGCAGGAAATATCTTGACGTCTCACTGAGAATGAAGCAGGAATTTTAGTAATGGGAGTCCTCATGTACAGAACACTACACGACCTGTTGCTACGGAAGAATAAGGAATCTTGGTTACACGAGGCCTCCATCCCAAAAACCTACAGACCGTCTTGATAAGAGATAACCACAATTCGGGTTTTGGGAGTAGGAATCTGGATAACGGGAGTCCTCGTATACAGGAAAGTGCACTGTCTATTGCTAAAGGAGAATAAGAAATCTGGTTTTCACGTGTCCTCCATTCCAATAAAACTTCAGGGTTTCTTGCTAAGGGCTAAATACGTATTTGGGTTTTGAAGCATAAACTAGGGAAATAAAATGCTCATATACAGACAAATGCAATGACTTTTCCTAAGAAAGAATAAGGAATGTGGGTGACATGTTTTCTCAATCTCCAAAAAATTATACGGTGTCTTCCTAAGATCTAAACAAGAATCAAGCTTTCGACGCAAGTATCTGTGAACAAGAGTACTCATATACAGGTAACTGCACTGCTGTTGCTAAAAATAAGGAATCTGGGTTATACGAGTCCTCCGTCCTGAAAATCTACAGGGCATCATACTGACGGCTAAAGAAGAATCAAGGATTCGAGGCATGAAAGTGGGTAATAGGAATACTCATATACAGGAAACTACATGGCCTCCTGCTAATAAAAGAGAAAAAATCTGTTTTCCAAGGTTCCTCTATCAAAAAATCTACATGACTTCTTACTAAGGGCTAAACAAGGATCAGGGTTTGGAAACAGGAATCAAGGGAAAGAGAGTCCTCACATACAGGACACTACATGACCTCCATCTAAGTACGAATAAAGAATCATTGTTGTATGCGCCCTCAATCCAAAAATTTCCCAGGTTGTCTGCTATGGGACAATCAAGAAACAGATCTTTGAGCTCCCCAAATGTTTCAGAGCATTTTAGCATTCGGATATTATGAATCGGTTATTTCAGGACTCCAGCAACATTCTTGTCCTCTTAAAAGTTGTAAATGGTATTGGGCACTCTAAGTCCCTTAGGTTTCCCAGAACAACTAAGGCCAGATTCCAGGACAAAAAGAATCTTCTTGCCATATTTGGATGTAACTTTGTTCTTAAGGTGAACCCTGCAATCCTTCCCCTTCCATGTTTCTTAATATTTGAGAAGGGACAAAGGTTTTGCACATGCCAAATGTTTACTAGGTACTTTTAATGTCAACCAGGAGTCATGGAATCCCCGAAACTAGGAAACTTATGGGCATCTGTTTTTGATATACAGAATTTGTAATCCAAATCGACAGGAAAAATCAGGGCATCTTACTGAGAATAGAAAGGAAATCCTGTTCTAGGAGTTCTCATTTTCCAGAAACCACAGGGCCTCTTGATAAGGTTTAATCAGCAATCTTGTCTTCTGGGTCCCTACATTTTCAGAGCTACTTGCTCCGTGGATATGCTAAATCTGCCATTCCAGATCTTCAGGATCTTTTTTGGTCCTTTTTTTAGTTGTAATCAAGGATTTGTCCCTAGAAATCCTTTTGATTCCTGGGACCATCTACGACCATAATCATATTCCCCAGGATCAATAGGAATATTGGTACAAAATTCCTCGATTAAGGTGACCTCAAAGTACAGAAAATTCTTGTAGGTGGGTAGGTAGGAATTGGGATTTTGGGTGTGGATTATTCCACATTTTGGGGAGGTCTTGTGAAGGGGAGCCAGGAATCTTGAATTCCAGGTTCCGAAGAACATTATGGACGTCTTTCTCTTCATATCCAAAAACTGAAATTCTTGATCACCAGGAACTGACTCGGCATCCTGCAGCGTGAAGCAGGATGCTGGGTAATGAAGGTCGTCATATACAGTAAACTACACGTCATATTGCTAGTGAAGTATAAGGAATCTTCCTTATATGAGTCCTTAATTCCTAAAAACTACAGGCTGTCTTCCTAAGACGTAACCATGAATCAGGTTTTTGAAGTAGGTACTTGGGTAATGGAAGTCCTCACATAAAGGAGATTTCACTGCCTATTGCTAAGTAAGAATAAGGAATCTATGTTACTTGGGTCCTCAATCCCAAAAAAGCTTAAGGTAATCTTGCTATGGGCTAAACACAAATCATGGTGTTTTCGAACATGAATCTGAAAATGGAGTCCTTATTTACAGGCTACTACATGACCTTTTGCCTGGAAAGAATAAGGAATCTGGTTTACACGAGTCCTCAATTCTAAAAATCTTCAGAGCTTCTTGGAATTTTCTAAAAAGAATCAGAATTTTGAAGCAGGATGTATCTGAAGAGAGTCCCAATATACAGGAAAATACACAGCCACTTGCCAAGGAAGAAAAAGAATCGGGGTTATAGCAGTCTTCATTCCTTAAAATCAACAGGCCATCTGCTGTGGGCCAAACAAGAATCAGGGTTTAGGGGCTGGAACATAGGTAATAGCAGTCCGCATTTGCAGAATCTACATGATCTCTAGCTAAGAAGTACTAAGAAACATCTTTTACACGGTTACTCCATCACAATATCTACATGACATCTTGCCAAAGGCAAAACCAGAATCAGGGTTTCCAAACAGAATTCTGGGAAAAGGGAGTTCTTATATACAATACATTACACGGCCCATCGGTAAAGAAGAATAAGGAATCTGTGATACACTAGTCCACAATCCGAAAAATTCTCAGGGCGTCTTGCTCTGATATAAACAAGAATCAAGGTTTCGAGCTCGTCTCATGTTTCAGAGATATGTGGCTTGTGGGTATTATGAATCAGTCATTTCAGGACTCCAGCAACATTCTGGTCCTCTTGAGAGTTGTAATCGCGTACCTGGTAGTACAAATCCCATAAGTGCCTCGGGACAATTAAGGCCAGATTCCCAGAAAAAAAGTATCATATTGTCCTATCTGGATGTAACATAGGTCTTAAGATGAACTTGGTAATCCTTAAATTTCTGTTTGTACTTTATTTGTAGAGGGACAGAGGGTTTTGCAGTTGCCAAATATATAGTACGAATTATTAAAATGTAACCAGGATCCATGGATTCCATGTCCCTAGGAACATCTAGGCATCTGCATTTTTGTACACAGAGTTTTGGAATCCCCATGGACAGGGAAATTCATGGCATCTTGCTGAGAACGGAAAGGGATTCCGGTTCTTGGAGTTCTCTATCGCCTAAATCTACAAAATCTCTTGATAAGGTTTAATCAGCAATCTGGGCTTCTATGTCGCCACATTTTTAGTGTGTCTTTTGTAAATAGCCTAGGAATCTTGGGTTCCAATTACTCAAGAACTTTATGGGAGTCTTTCTCTTGATATCCAAGCAACTGGAATTCTAGGTCAAAAGGAATTATCTTGGCGTCTCGCTGAGAATGAAGCAGGAATTTTAGTAATGGGAGTCATCATATACAGAAAACTACACGACCTGTTGCTATGGAAGAATAAGGAATCTTGGTTACACGAGGCCTCCATCCCAAAAACCTACAGACCGGCTTGCTAAGAGATAACCACCATTCAGGTTTTGGGAGTAGGAATCTGGATAATGAGAGTATTCATTTACAGGAAACTGCTGTGTCTATTGCGAAAGGCGAATATGGAATGTGGTTTACACATGTCCTCCAACCCAATAAAACTTCAGGGTTTCTTGGTAAGGGGAAAACACGAATTTGAGTTTCTGAAGCATAAACTAGGGAAATGATGTGCTCATATACAGACAAATGCACTGACTTTTCCTAAGAAAGAATAAGGAATGTGGGTGACATGTTTTATCAATCTCCAAAAAAATATGTGGCATCTTCCTAAGATCTAAACAAGATCAGGCTTTCGACGCATGTATCTGTGAACAGAAGTACTCACATACAGGGCTGCACGGCTGTTGCTAAAAATAAGGAATCTGGGTAATAAGAGTCCACCGTCCTGGAAATCTACAGGGCATCTTGCTGACGGCTACAGAAGAATCAGGGATTCGAGGCATGAATGCGGGTAATAGCAATCCTCATATACCGGAAACTACATGACCTCTTGTTAATAAGAGAAGAAATCTGTTTTCCATGGTTCATCTATCAAAAAATCTACATGCCTTCTTACAAAGGGCTAAACAAGGATCAGGGTTTTGAAACAGGAATCAAGGGCAAGAGAGTCCTCACATACAGGACACTACATGACCTCCATCTAAGTACGAATAAGCAATCATTGTTGTATGCGCCCTCAATCCAAAAAATTCCCAGGTTGTCTGCTATGGGACAATCAAGAAACAGATCTTCGAGCTCCCCAAATGTTTCAGCACAATTTAGCTTTCGGATATTATAAATTGGTCATTTCAGGACTCCAGCAACTTTCTGGTTCTCTTAAGAGTTGTAGATAGTATTGGGCTCTCCAAGTCCGTTAGGTTCCTCAGAACTACTAAGGTCAGTTTCCAGGACAAAAAGAATCTTCTTGCCATATTTGGATGTAACTCTGGTGTTAAGGTGAACCCTGTAATCCTTCCCCTTCAATGTCTCTTTTTATTTTGAGAAGGGACAAGGGTTTTGCACTTGCCAAATGTTTACTAGGTACTTTTTATGGTAACCAGGAATCATGGAATCCACGAACCTAGGAAGCATCTGGGCATCTGTCTTTTGATATACTGAATTTGGAATCCAAATCGACAGGAAAAATCAGGGCATCTTACTGATAATTAAAGGGACATCCTGTTCTAGGAATTATCATTTTCCGGAAACTACAGGGACTCTTGTTAAGGTGTAATCAGCAATTTGGGTTTCTGGGTCCCTACATTTTCAGAGCTATTTGCTCCGTGGATATGCAAAATCTGTCATTACAGGTCCTCAGGATCTTTCTGGTCCTCTTGTTAGTTGTAATCAAGGATTTGGCCCTAGAAATCCTTTTGTTTCCTGGGACCATCTACGACCATAATCATATTCCCCAGAATCAAACAGTATATTGGTACAAAATTCCTCGATTCAGGTGACCTGAAGTTACAGAAAATTCTTGTGGGTAGGCAGGTAGGAATTGGGGTTTTGGGTTTGGAATATTTCACATTTTGGGGAGGTATTGTGAAGGGCTACCATTAACCTTGGATTCCAGTTCCCAAAGAATATTATGGACGTCTTTCTCTTGATATCCAGAACCTGGAATTTTTGGTCACCAGGGCCTGCCTCGGCATCCTGCAGGTGAAGCAGGAAGCTGGGTAATGGAGGTCGTCATATACAGGAAACTACACGTCATATTGCTAAGTAAGTATAAGTAATCTTCCTTATACGAGTCCTCAATCCCAAAAACTACAGGCCGTCTTCCTAAGACTTAAACACGAATCAGGTTTTTGAAGTAGAAATCTGGGTAATGGGAGTCCTCACATAAAGGAAACATCACTGCCAATTGAAAAGTAAGAATAAGGAATATGCGATACTCAGGTCCATAAACCTAAAAAATCTTAGGGTCATCTTGCTATGGGCTAAACACGAATCATGGTGTTTTTGAGCATGAATCTGGAAAATGGATTCCTTATCTACAGGCAACTACATGACCTTTTGCTCTTAAAGAATAAGGAATCTGGGTTATACAAGTCCTCAATCCCAAAAATCTACAGAGCATCTTGGAAAGTTATAAAAAGTATCAGAGTTTCGAAGGAAGATGCATCTAATGAGAGTCCTAATAAACAGGAAAATACACAGCCTCTAGCCAAGGGTGAAAAAGAATCGGTGTTATAGCAGTCCCCAGTCCTTAAAATCAACAGACTATCTGCTGTGGGCTAAACAAAAATCAGGGTTTAGAAGCTGAAACATAGGTAATAGCAGTCCTTATATGCAGAATTTACATGATCTCCAGCTAAGAAGAACTAAGAAACCTGTTGTAGACTGTTCCTCCATTACAATATCTACATGTCATCTTGCTAATGGGAAAACAAAAATCAGGGTTTCCAAACAGGATCCTGGGAAAAGGCATTCCTCATATACAGAACATTGCATGGACGCTCAGAGAGAAGAATAAGGAATCTGTGATACACTAGTCCACAATCCGAAAAATTCTCAGGGTGTCTTGATTCGGTAAACAAGAATCAAGGCTTAGAGCTCGTGTTATGTTTCAGAGATATTTGGCTTGTGAGTATTATGAATCAGTCATTTCACGACTCCAGCAACAATCTGGTCCTCTTTAGAGTTGTAATCTGATATCTGGTAGTACAAATCCCTTAAGTTCCTCGGGACAATTAAGGCCAGATTCCCGGAAAAAATGTATCATATTACCGTATTTGGAAGTAACTTTGGTCTTCAGATGAACTTGGTAATTCTTAAATTCCGTTTGTACTTTACTTGGAGTGGTGCCAAGAATATTGCAGTTGCCAAATATCTAGTATGAATTATTAAAATGTAACCAGGATCCATGAATTCCACGTCCTTAGGAAACATCTGGGCATCTGCATTTTTGTACACAGAGTTTTGGAATCCACATGGACAGGGAAATTCAGGGCATCTTGCTGAGAACGGAAAGGGAATCCCGTTCCTGGAGTTCTCAATCACCTAAATTTACAAAGTCTCTTAATAAGGTTTAATCAGCAATCTGGGCTTCTATGTCGCCACATTTTTAGTGTGTCTTTTGAAAAGGGACCAGGAATCTTGGGTTCCAATTCCTCAAGAACTTTTGGGAGTCTTTCTCTTGATATCCAAGAAACTGGAAATATCTTGGCGTCTTGCTGAGAATGAAGCAGGAATTTCAGTAATGGGAGTCCTCATATACAGAACACTACACGACCTGTTTCTATGGATGAATAAGGAATCTTGTTTACACGAGACCTCCGTCCCAAAAACCTATAGACTGCCTTGCTAAGAGATAACCACCACTCAGGTTTTGAGAGTAGGAATCTGGAAAAAAGGATTCCTCATATACAGGAAACTGCACTGTCTATTGCTAAAGGAGAATAATGAATCTGGTTTACACGTGTGCTCCATCCCAATAAATCTTCAGGGTTTTTTGCTAAAGGCTAAACACGAATTTCGGTTTTTGAAGCATAAACTAGGGAAATAAATTCCTCATATACAGGCAAATACACTGACTTTTCCTATGAAATTATAAGGAATGTGGGTGACATGTTTTCACAATCTCCAAAAAAATATACAGTGTCTTCCTAAGATCTAAACAAGAATCAAGCTTATCTGTGAACTCATATACAGGTAACTGCACGGGTGTTGCTAAAAATAAGGAATCTGTGTAACATGAGTCCTCAGTCCTGAAAATCTACAGGGCATCTTGCTGACGGCTTAAAGAAAAAAAATCAGGAATTCGAGGCATGAAAGTCGGTAATAACAATCCTCATATACAGGAAACTACATGGCCTCCTGCTAATAAAAGAAAAGAAATCTGTCTTCCACAGTTCCTCTATCAAAAAATCTACATGAATTCTTACTAAGGGCTAAACAAGAATCAGGGTTTCGAAACAGGAATCAAGGGAAAGAGAGTCCTCTCATACAGGACAGTACATGACCTCCAACTAAGTACGAATAAAGAATCATTGTCGTATGTTCCCTCAATCCAAAAAATTTTCAGGTTGTCTGTTATGGGAAAAACAAGAAACAGACCTTCGAGCTCCCCAAATGTCTCAGAGCAATTTAGTATTCGGATATTATGAATCGATCATTTCAGGACTCCAGCAGCATTCTGGTCCTTTTAAAAGTTGTAAATGGTGTTGGGAATCCAAGTCCGGTAGGTTCCACAGAACAACTAAGGCCAGATTCCAGGACAAAAAGAATCTTCTTGCCATATTTGGATGTAACTGTAGTCTTAAGGTGAACCCTATAATTCTTCCCCTTCCGTGTCCCTTTTTATTTTGAGCAGGGACAAGGGTTTTGCACTTGCCAAATATTTACTACATACTTTTAATGGTAAACAGGAATCAAAGAATCCACGAAGCTAGGAAGCTTCTGGGCATCTGTCTTTTGAAACAGTGCATTTGGAATCCAAATGGACAAGAAAAATCAGGGTATCTTACTGAGAATCAAAAGGAAATACGGTTCTAGGAGTTCTAATTGGCCGGAATATACAGGGCCACTTGTTAAGGTTTAATCAGCAATCTGGGCTTCTGGGTCCCTACATTTTCAGAGCTACTTGCTCTGTGAATATGTTAAATCTGTCATTACTGATGCTCAGGGTCTTTCTGGTCCTTTTGTTACTTGTAATCAAGGATTTGGCACTAGAAATCCTTTTGCTTCCTGGGACCATCTATGACCATAATCATATTCCCCACAATCAAAAGCTATATTTGTACTAAATTACTCGATTCATGTGACCTCATAGTACAGAAAATTCTTGTGTGTGGGCAGGTAGAAATTGGGGTTTGGGTTTGGAATATTTCACATTTTGGGGAGGTCTTGTGAAGGGGAACCAGGATTCTTGGATTCCAGTTCCCAAAAAAAATTATCGACATCTTTCTCTTGTTATCCAAAAAACCGGAATTCTCCGTCACCAGGAACTGTCTCGGCATCCTGCATAGTGATCCAGGAAGCTGGGTAATGGAGGTCATCATATACAGGAAACTACACATCATATTGCTAAGGAAGTATAAGGAATCGTCCATATATGAGTCCTCAAACCCAAAAACTGCATGCTAAGACGTAACCATGAATCAGGTTTTTGAAGTAGGAATCTGGGTAATGGAAGTCCTCACATAAAGGAAACCTCACTGCCTTTTGCTAAGTAAGAATAAGGAATCTGTGTTACTCGGGTCCTCAATCCCAAAGAAGCTTAAGGTCATCTTGCTATGGGTAAACATGAATCATGGTTTTTTCGAGCATGAATCTGGAAAATGGAGTCCTTATTTACAGGCAACTACATGACCTTTTCTAAGAAAGAATAAGGAATCTGGGTTACAAGTGTCCTCAATCCCCAAAATCTACAGAGCATCATGGAAAGTTCTAAAAAGAATCAGAGTTCGAAGCAAGATGCATCTAATGAGAGTCCTAATATACAGGAAAATACACAGCCCTTGCCAAGGGTGAAAAAGAATCGGGGTTATAGCAGTCCTCAGTTCTTAAAATCAACAGGCCATCTTCTGTGGACTAAACAAGAATCAGGGTTTAGAAGCTGGAACATAGATAATAGCAATCCTCATATGCAGAATCTACAAGACCTCTATCTAAGGAGAATTAAGAAACCTCTTTTACACGGTTCCTCCATCACAATAGCTACATGACATCTTGTTAATGGCAAAACAAGAATCAGGTTTTCCAAATAGGATACTGCAGAACGGGAGTCCTCATATACAGGACATTACACAGCCCCTCGGTGAAGAAGAATAAGGAATCTGTGATACACTAGTCCACTTTCTGAAAAATACTCAGGGTGTCTTGCTGTGGTATAAACAAGAATCAAGGCTTCGAACTCGTCTCATTTTTTGGAGATATTTGGCTTGTGGGTATTATAAATCAGTCATTTCAGGACTCCAGCAACATTCTGGTCCTCTTGAGAGTTGTAATCGGTAATCTGGTAGTACAAGTCCCGAAGGTTCCTTGGGACAATAAAGGCCAGTTTACCAGTAAAAAGTATCATCTTTCCCTATTTGGATGTAACTTTGGTCTTAACATGAACCTGGTAATCCTTAAATTTCAGTTTGTACTTTATTTGGAGAGGGGCCGAGGGTTTTGCAGTTGCCAAATATTTAGTACGAATTGTTAAAATGTAACCAGGATCCATGGATTCCACGTCCTTGGGAAACATCTGGGCAACTGCGTTTTGTACACAGATTTTTGGAAACCAGATGGACAGGGAAATTCAGGGCATCTTGCTTAGAACCGAAATGGAATCCAGTACTTGGAGTTCTCAATCGCCTAAATCTACAAAAACTCTTGATAAGGTTTAATTAGCAATCTGGGCTTGCATGTTGCCACATTTTTAGTGTGTCTTTTGAAAAGGGACCAGGAATCTTGGGTTCCAATACCTCAAGAACTTTTGGGAGTCTTTCTCTTGATATCCAAGCAACTGGAATTCTAGGTTACCAGGAAATATCTAGGCGTCTTGCTGAGAATGAAACAGGAATTTCAGTAATGGGAGTCCTCATATACAGAACACTACACGACCTGATTCTACGGAAGAATAAGGAATCTTGTATACATGAGACTTCCATCCCAAAAACCCACAGACCGCCTTGATAAGAGATAACCACCATTCAGGTTTTGGGAGTAGGATTTGGATAAAGGGATTCCTCATATTTAGGAATCTACACTGTCTATTGCTAAAGGAGAATAATGAATCTGGTTTACACGTGTCCTCCATCTCAATAAATCTTCAGGGTTTCTTGCTAAGAGCTAAACACGAATTTGGTTTTTGAAGCTTAAACTAGGGAAATGAAATCCTCATATACAGGGAAATGCACTGACTTTTCCTACGAAAGAATATGGAATGTGGGTGACATGTTTACTCAATCTCCAAAAAAATATACGGCGTCTTCCTAAGATCTAAACAAGAATCAAGCTTTCTACGCATGTATCTGTGAACAGGAGTACTCATATACATGTAACTGCACGGCTGTTGTTAAAAATAAGGAATCTGTGTTATACAAGTCCTCAATCCTGAAAATCTACAGGGCATCTTGCTGTCAGCTTAAAGAAGAATCAGGGATTCAAGGCATGAATGTGGGTATTAGCAATCCTCATATACAGGAAACTACATATCTTTTTGCTAATAAAAGAAAAGAAATATGTTTTCCACGGTTCCTCTATCAAAAAATCTACATGACTTCTTACTAAGGGCTAAACAAAAATCAGGGTTTCGAAACACGAATCAAGGGAAAGAGAGTCCTCACATACAGGACACTACACGGCCTCCAACTAAGTACGAATAAAGAATCATTGTTGTACACGTCCACAATCCAGAAAATCCCCAGGTTGTCTGCTATGGGACAAACAAAAACAGATCGTCGAGCTCCCCAAATGTTTTAGAGCAATTTAGCATTCGGATATTATTTATCAGTCATTTCAGGACTCCGCAACATTCTAGTCCTCTTAAAAATTGTAAATGGTATTTGGCACTCCAAGTCCGTTAGGTTCCTTAGAACAACTAAGGCCAGATTCCAGGACTAAAAGAATCTTCCTGCCATATTTGGATGTAACTCTGGTTTAAGGAGAACCCTGTAATTCTTCCGCTTCCATGTCTCTTTTTATTTTGAGACGGGACAAGGGTTTTCCACTTGTCAAATGTTTCCTATGTACTTTTAATGGTAAGCAGGAATCATGGAATCCAGGAACCTAGTAATCTTCTGGGCATCTGTCTTTTGATATACTGAATTTGGAATCCAAATCAACAGGAAAAATCAAAACATCTTACTGAGAATAAAAAGGAAATCCGGTTCTAGGAGTTCTCATTTTCTGGAATCAACAGGGCTTCTTGATAAGGTTTAATCAGCAATCTGGGCTTCTGGGTCCCTACATTTTCAGAGCTACTTGTTGCATGATTACGCTAAATATGTCATTACAGATCCTCAGGATCTTTGTGGTCCTCTTGTTAGTTGTAATCAAGGATTTGGCCCTAGAAATCCTTTTGTTTCCTGGGAC
This sequence comes from Carlito syrichta, assembly GCF_000164805.1. Lineage (NCBI taxonomy): Eukaryota > Metazoa > Chordata > Mammalia > Primates > Tarsiidae > Carlito > Carlito syrichta. The sequence continues at coordinate 13,707 of NW_007253430.1, forward strand.
CACCTACGACCATAACCACATTCCCCAGAATCAATAGGTATATGATACAAAGTTCTTCGATTCAGGTGACCTCAAAGTACAGAAAATTCTTGTGGGTGGGCAGGTAGGAATTGGGGTTTTGGGTTTGGAATATTCACATTTTGTGGAGGTCTTATGAAAGGGAAACCAGGGATCTTTGATTCCAGTTCCCAGAGAACATTATGGACGTCTTTCTCTTGATATCCAAAAAACTAGAATTCTTGGTCTACAGGAATTGTCCTGGCATCTGACAGAGTGAAGCAGGAATCTGGGGAGTCGAGGTCATCATATAGGAAACTACATGTCATATTGATAAGGATGTATAAGGAATCTTCCTTATGTGAGTCCTCAGCCCCAAAACTACAGGCCGTCTTCCTAAGTGGTAACCACGAATCAGATTTTTGAAGTAAGAATCGGGGTAATGGGTGTCCTCACATACAGGAAACTTCTCTGCCTATTGCAAAGTAAGAATAAGGAATCTGCGTTACTAGGGTCCTCAATCCCAAAAAAGCTTAAGGTCATCTTGCTATGAGCTAAACACGAATCATGGTGTTTTCGAGCATGAATCTGGAAAATCGAGTCTTATTTACAGGCAACTACATGAACTTTTGTTAAGAAAGAATAAGGAATCTGGGTTACATGAGTCCTCAATCCCAGAAATCTACAGAGCATCTTGGAAAGTTCTGAAAAGGATCAGAGTGTCGAAGCAGGATGTATCTAATGAGAGTCCTTATATACAGGAAAATACACAGCCCCTTGCCAAGGAAGAAAAAGAATCAGGGTTTCAGCATTCCTCAGTCCTTAATATCAACAGGCCATCTGCTGTGGGCTAAACAAGAATCAGGGTTTAGAAGCTGGAACATAGGTAATAGCAGTCCTTATATGCAGAATCTATATTATCTGTAGG
>NW_007253431.1:0-6248 GCF_000164805.1 Carlito syrichta
GACTATAAGGGGAGGGGGGATGGGATTGGCAGTTGAGGGAAACTGTTAGGGGAAAGAAAGAGCATACTCATCAACAAGGGTACTGCGTAATCAACGCTTCTATACCTAACCCTGAATTGTACCTCACATCTTTATAATTAAGAAAACGTATCTAGATTCTAAAGTCAACTGCGTGAGTTTGCTGTTTATTTGCTATGTGATTTTGGGAAAGTTGTTATTTTAACTCTGCTACTTATTAGCTTTGTGACCATGGGTGAGTTGTTTGTTCCTCTGTGTCTCAATTGCCTCATCTGTGAAATGGGGATAATAATAATATTTCTTATAGAGCTGTTGTGATGTTAGTTCAGTTTATAGATATAAAGTAATTAAATTAGTGCATCAGTATATGGCAAGTTTTCAATAAATGCCATATTATCATTGTTACCATAGTAGTACATTTAATCATGTTGTTTTTATTTTTGTATTATAAATAATGCTGTGATGAACATGCTCATATATAAATCTCTGGTATATTATTATTATTATTATTATTATTATTATTATTATTATTGAGTCAGGGTCTTACTCTGTCACTCAGACTAGAGTACAGTGGCACAATCACAACTAACTGCAACCTTGGACTCAAGCAATCCTCCAGCCTTAGCCTCCCATATAGCTGGGACTACAGGTGTGTGCCACCAAGACTAGCTAATTTTTTTTTTTATTTTTTTGCGAAGATAAAGTCTTGCTATGTTGCCCAGGCTGGTCTCAAACTCCTGGGCTGATGAAGCAATCTTACCACCTCGGCATTCCAAAGTGTTGGGATTACAGGTGTGAGCCACTGAGCCTGGCCAATGTCTTATTATTTCTTCAGGACAAATTTCTACAAGCAAAATTATTAGGCCAAATGATTGAATCTACTCAAGTCTTAAACATGTTATTTTCATTATTCAGTAGAGGTTAGGTACAACTGTAGCAATAAATTCCCTATGCTCAGTGTCTAACACATCCAAAGTTTATTTCTTGCTCTAGTTATTGTTAAATGTGGGCCCACTGGCTCTTTTTAGTGGCACTTCTCCACATGATGACTTAGGAAGCTGGGTGGCTTTGACCATGTGGCTCCTGAAATTGCCATGGAAAAGAAGACAGAGTGATCACTCAGAATGTTTTTTTGGACTTCGGTCTATCAATGGCTTATGTGAATTTTGCCCACATTCGTCAGCAAAACTTATGTAATTTTCAGCCTAATTGCTAAGGGGCCTGGGAAATTTAGCTTTCTTTTATTCCCAGAGAGAGGAAATGTTTTGATGAACATGCAGTGTTGTCTCTGCCATACTGACCAATAGTCTTCCAGGAGGCTGTGCTCATTTACATTCCTTTAGTGAAGGAGAATACTCCCACTCGCTATCATCTAGAGCAGCTGTTATTTTTACTTTACTTTTTTGATAAGCTGGGGAAAATGGCAACTTGTTTTAATTTTTATTTATCTAATTATTACTGAAATGTTTTTATTAGCCTAGCCACTTGTATCTATTTATTTCTTAAAACATTTCCTGTTCACTCAAGATAGTAACATCTGTATCAATGAAGCAGCTTGATGAAGTGGAGGGAAAAATACCTAGACTTTGAGTCAGAATATTTAGCTTTGAGTACCAAATCTATCGCTTTGTGCCTCTAGTATTCGGCCTTTTAAAATATCAGTTATTCAATATGTAAAAAGGGGGAAAAATACATATTTCACAGAACATTTTACTAATAAGAATTAGTATTCTTTCATTGAGACATTCCTTCATCGAGGCACATATTTTGCTTTTCAATGACTTGTTCTTCTGTTTCTTGGACAAGATGTGAGCATTTTGAAGGGATGTAAGAATGCATTTGTGTTTGTTTTCCTGTAGCATACCACAATTTCTTACACAGGGTAAACATTAGATGATTTTTCTTAAATGAATGGATGAATAAATTAATAATATAGGATGCCACTTTATACTTTACACATTTAAGAAAGAATCTCAAGTTTATAATCACATTGAATCCTCACAACAATCCTTAGCATGATCTTGGTAGCTACCATGAGCTTCTGAAACAAAATACTCAAGCACCTCAAATAATTTGATACCCTCTGTTCTTTGCTGGTTGTATCCATTGTTGTTTAACAACAGATAAAAGAGGTCTCAACCATTAAACCATAAAGTTACTACCGCATCCTTGTCCTCAGTTCCCAGCTAATGCTCTCCTCCTGTAGAGCTTCTCCAGAAACCACTCTCAGAAGACCTGCTGTGTCCTTAGTGCCTTCTATGAGTTCCTTCCTACACACTTGCTTAAGACAGCAGCTGTGGTCAGTTCCTTAAAATTCGATGGCCATGTGTTGTGCCACATATCTTTACCACCTGACTATATGTTTTGGACCAGGAGAGGCCTTGACCCAAAGGGAATATATTCCTGAGCTGACCATCAATCCATAGAAAAGTCCTTGTACTTCTGCTTTGCCCAACAGAGATGGCAGCAATTAATAAAAATTTATTAAACTCTTACACTTCCTGAATTTGGGGTTTAAAATACAGAATTGGACTGGAGGTAAAGGAAGCTGAAGCAGAAATACACTGAGAATGCAGTATACAAATGTTACTGTCAAACGCTGATTCCTCAAAATATCACCACGACAACCTGTTGATAAGACAAAGCTGAGTGTATTATTTACCTTCTAAAAAATAATGTCAACAAAGTCTTACTAACATCTCAAAGGGTAAAGGGCAAAGTCAGGATACTGATTGAAATTTTGCATTCTGCTTTAAGATAAGTCTTTCTGATGGGTGGAGCTTAGTTATGATGAGATTGGGATTATGCTATAATAATCTAGGAGTGTTGTATGCAGCTAGGAAAGAATTTTGAGGTAAAAACTGCAGAGTCATTGGGTACAAATTGGTTTGGGATGCATTCTTTTGGAAGAGTTTATGGATCTTTGGGAAGTTACTGGAACAAAAGGTAAAATTATTTGCAATTTTTATTTTCCTAGGCAAGAGTTGCTTAGAATGGTAAAGCTATGCTGATGAAGGCAGCTAGCTGTGTGGATGATCTTGATTCTCATCACAAAGCAGAAGAAGCAAACAAGTAAGAAGAAGCATAAGAGAAATGTTGTCGGCCCGGTCTGGTTGCTCAGTCAGTAATCCCAGCACTTAGGGAGGCTAAGGCAAGTAGATTGCCTGAGCCCATGCATTTGAGACTGGCCTGGGCAACTTGGCATCTCTACAATGAACAAAAAATTAACCAGGCATGGTAGCACGCATCTGGAGTTCCAGCCACGTGGAAGGATGAGGTGCAAAGATCGGGGGAGCCCAACAGGTCAACGCTGGGTGTCCTGGGTGACAGAGTGAGACACCACTTAAAAAAAAAAAAAAGAGAAACATTGTCCAGAGCAGAAGCAGAGAGGATCTGAACTACACTAACAGGGAAAGACCAGAAGACCAACTCGTGCTGCAGAAAGTGTGTTTTTGTCCCCAGCTAGTCTGTCTTGCTCTCAGACAACCTTAGTCATCATGTTCAACCAATAACTCCTACTATTTTCTCACACTGAACTTACCAATCCCAAACAGGGTATTTCATGTTAAGCCTTAGACACAAGTTTGTCAGATCCATTAAACAACTTTGGAGTTGGGGGGAATCCCCTTAGATATGAGAGAAAAAATGGACTGAATCATAGCTCGTAACCCCAAACAGCTTAAGCAGGCTTTGACAGCTGATGCACACTCCACTCCACTGAGGACTCTTGGGACGCACAGGGTTCAAGGAAGAGTGAGAACTGGCAGCCAGCTTTGGAAAGAGGGACACATCCCTGCCAGGCACCAGGCTTGAGTACAATTTGCAGTCTTGCCTTGCATGTGAGAGGGGATGAGTGCACCCAACACAGTCTGTCTCGATTCCCCTACCCCCAGCTGTGCACTGGCCCTTAGTTCTACACAGGAGGAGACATAAATAGGGTACAGCAGCATGCTTTCAGAGCCCATGGGGAGCTGGGAACCCACCTGAGCTCAGAACGTATACCACCAATCAAACACTGAGAGCATAATCGCAACCACGGTGCTTGGTTGCCAGCTCCCTGGCCAAGAAAGTTATCCTCCTGGCTGCACTTACTTGGGACCTGCTGCCAGACTCTGGCATCCATCCCTTAGACTGGGAATGATCACCTTCCAACCTCACCCAATCCCAAGGTCAGGTCCCACTATGCCCAGGGACTTTGCTGCTTTAAAGTTCTAAGCATGGCCTTTGGCAGAGAGGGGAGAGTAGTGAAAACACCTGTCAGCCTGGTTTCCTGGTGGTAGCATATCTGAGCTAGGGACAAATGTGCTGCATTTCAGTAATACTGCCAAGGGGTTGGGGGCTCATCCCATTTCCCAGTCCCCACAAAGAGCTTGCAAGTCAAGGTCCAAAAGCAGTCTGCCCAGTCTGGCCATGGGAAAACTTTGCAGTGGAAAGTCACTTTGAGTTCTGAGCACTGCCCAGCAAGAGTAGTGGTGTAGGAGTAGCAGACCCTCTTGCTACCCTTATGCAACTATTTTGAATGGCAGAAAAAGCTGTAAGACAGCTAGACCATCTCTAACTAAAAAACAGAAAGACTAAAAAATCATATTAAAAGAGAAGAGTTGGCCCTCACAGATAAGGAAAAACCAGCACATAACCACTGGAAATTCTTAAAACCTTAAACGGATATCACCTACAAAAGAGTCTTCCAGTCCTCAAATAATAAAATTCTTCAAGAACAACCTGTCTATGACGACAGAAACAGAATTTAGACAATGGATGGCAAAAACAGTTAAAGAAAACCACAAGCAGTTGGAAACAAAGATCACCCAGGCAACAAAAGACATGCAGGAAGTGAAAGTTGAGCTGGCCAATATAAGAAAGGTCCAATCTGAAATCTTGGTAATAAGGAATTTCTTCCTGGAATTTCAAAGCACATTGACAGGCCTAGGGAGAAGAATCAACCAGGCAGAGAAAAGAATCTCAAAGCTTTGGCAGAGGCCATGACAATCCAGGACTCAGCGTGGGAACTGAATGAAGACACCCTTCTGGAAGGCAAAGCCCCAGAAGGATCCATGTGTGTGACAAAGCCCTGCGGAAAGTCTTGAGGAAAGTTCTACATGAATATCCTGTGACTCATGGTCACCTGTTTGTTCCCATTATATTGTTCAATAATAAAGCAGTTAATGCTTCACCATTGGCCATGACTTAGGAAATGCAAATAGCAACCCAACAGGTCACAATGACCCAACCAATTACTCTAAAACCTTCTGTGACAAAGTGTACTTTTAACTGTTCTACTTTATGTTAAAACTATGGTACCAAGAAATGACAGAAACTGAGGTACAAACTAAAGCAAACAGAGTTAAGCCATACAAACAATACCAGAGCATCCACAGCTTTAAAGTTTTGAAACAATATTACAAACCCTTGCCAACTGTTGGAGCAGGCCCCCATATAGGCTATAATAGGAATGTAGAATGTGGTGGGCACCTAGAGGAAAGAGTAGTATGGAAAACTTAGAATGGCTTGACCCTCCACTACCTTATACAGGTGCATATGATGATGATATGGTTAGAAAAGTCTGGATAGATGAAAGACATGTTAAGTAGAAAAACTTATCTTTATAGGAAAAAATAAAACACAGTGGGCCCCCTTGGTGCCTGCTTTCTAAAACCCAAAAAGGTCAGCACTTAGTAAAAAGTGAAATGATTGGTATAAATAAATAAATATAGACACTGCCTCATCACAGACAGTGGCCTTTAAATTAAAACTACATAAAGGTAATATGCCAAACATCTTTATATCTATATAGACTATTTACCTTTTTAAAGAATAAGTTTTACTTTCCACTTGCTAACCTTTTGACTAATATTAATCTTGCCCTTTTAATAAGTTTCCACATCCAAGAACAGTTAGCTTCTTATATGTAGACATTATTAAACCGTATAATTATGCAAAAATCATAAGCATTGAATACAATAGTTATGATATGTTTCAATTGTTAATTGTTTCCTTTACTGTTAACTTTCTACTAAGTGTGTGCCCAAAATTATGATAAAAATAAATCAGCACTGCTATGCTTCAGTGCCAGAGTGCCTGAAAAGAAACTCTGGTCACGACTTTTCCTTTCCTTGACTCATCACAACTCCTTCTCAGGTCCCCGTGAACACCCCAGAGCTGGTCTCTGGCAGAGCTTGAAGATCAAAATATTGAAGCAACTCAATTTGACAAAAACAAGGAGGAAAGTT
>NW_007253432.1:0-5923 GCF_000164805.1 Carlito syrichta
TAAGGAATGTGGGGTGACATGTTTTCTCCATCTCCAAAAAAGTAAACGACGTCTTCCTATGATCTAAACAAGAATCAAGCTTTCGACGCATGTATCTGTGAACAGGAGTACTCATATACAGGTGACTGCACGGCTGTTGCTAAAAATAAGGAATCTGGGTTATATGAGTCCTCAGTCCTGAAAATCTACAGGGCATCTTGCTGATGGCTAAAGAAGAATCAGGGATTTGAGGCATGAATGTGGGTAATAGCAATCCTCATATACAGGAAATTACATGGCCTTTTGCTAATAAAAGAGAAGAAATCTGTTTTCCAAGGTTCCTCTCTGAAAAAAACTACATGACTTCTCACTAAGTGCTAAAGAAGAATCAGGGTTTCGAAACAGGAATCAATGGAAAGAGAGTCCTCACATACAAGACACTACATGACTCCAACTAAGTACGAATAGAGAATCATTGGTGTACGTGCCCTCAATACAGAAAAATCCCAGGTTGTCTGCTTTAGGACAAACTAAAAACAGATCTTAGAGCTCCCCAAATGTTTCAGAGCAATTTAGCTCCTGGATATTATGAATCGGTCATTTCAGGACTACGGCAACATTCTGGAGCTCTTAAAAGTTGTAAATCTTATTGGGCACTCCTAGTCCGTTAGGTTCCTCAGAACAACTAAGGCCAGATTCCAGAAAAAAAAGATTCTTCTTGCCATATTTGGATGTAACTCTGGTCTTAAGGTGAACACTGTAATCCTTCCCTTCCATGTCTCTTTTTATTTTAATCAACTATTTAGCCCAAGAAATCCTTTTGTTTCCTGGGACCATCTATGACCATAATCATATTCCCCAGATACAAAAGGAATATTTGTACAAAATTCCTCGATTAAGGTGACCTCAGAGTACAGAAATTTCTTGTGGGTAGGCAGGTAGGAATTGGGGTTTTGGGTTTGCAATATTCCACCTTTTCGGGAGTTCTTGTGAAGGGGAGCCAGGATCCTTGGATTGAAGGTCTGCAAGGACATTATGGACGTCTTTCTCTTGATATCCAAAAAATTGAAAATCTCGGTCGCCAGCAACAGTCTCGGCATTCTGCAGGGTGAAGCAGGAAGCTGGGTAATGAAAGTCGTCATATACAGGAAACTACATGTCATATTGCTAAGGAAGTATAAGTAATCTTCCTTATATGAGTACTCAATCCCAAAAAGTACAAGCCATCTTCCTAAGACGTACCCACGAATCAGGTTGTTGAAGTAGGAATCTGGGTAATGGGTGTCCTCATATAAAGGAAACTTCACTGCCTATTGTTAAGTAAGAATAAGGAATCTGTGTAACTCGAGTCCTCAATCCCAAAAAAGCCTAAGGTCATCTTGCTATGGGCTAAATACGAATCATGTTGTTTTCGAGCATGAATCTGGAAAATGGAGTCCTTATTTACAGGCAACTACATGTCCTTTTGCCTAGAGAGAATAAGGAATCTGGGTTTCACGAGTCCTCAATCCTAAAAATCTACACAGCATCTTGGAATGTTCTAAAAAGAATCAGAGTTTTGAAGCAGGGTGTATGTATTGAGAGTCCTAATATACAGGAAAATACACAACCACTTGCCAAGGAAGAAAAAGAATCGAGGTTATAGCAGACCTCAGTCCTTAAAATCAACAGGCCATCTATTTTGGGCTAAACAAGTATCAGGGTTTAGAACCTGGAACATAGGTAATAGCAGTCGTCATATGCAGAATCTACATGATCTCTAGCTAAGGAGAATTAAGAAACCTCTTTTACACGGTTCCTCCATCAAAATATCTACGTGACATCTTGCTAATGGCAAAACAAGGATCAGGATTTCCAAACAGGATTCTGGGAAATGGGAGTCCTCATATACAGGACATTACGTGACCCCTCGGAAAAGAAGAATAAGGAATCTGTGATACACTAGTACACAATCCGAAAAATTATCAAGCCATCTTGCTGCGGTATAAACAAAAATCAAGGCTTCGGGCTCATCTCATGTTTCAGAGATATTTGGCTTGTAGGTTTTATGAATCAGTCATTTCCAGACTCCATTAACATTCTGGTCCTCTTGAGAGTTGTAATAATATATCTGGTAGTACAAGTCCCTTAAGTTCCTCGAGACAATTAAGGCCAGTTTCCCGGAAGAAATGTATCATATTGCCGAATTTGGATGTAACTTTAGGCTTAAGATAGTCTTGGTAATTCTTAAATTTCCATTTGTACTTTATTTGTAGAGGTGCCGAAGGTTTTGCAGTTGCCAAATATTAGGTACGAAGTATTAAAATGTAACCAGAATCCATGGATTCCAAGTACCTTGGAACATCTAGGCATATTCATTTTTGTACACAGACTTTTGGAATCCACATGGACAGGGAAATTCATGGCATCTTGCGGAGAATGGAAAGGGATTCTTGTTCTTGGAGTTCTCAATCGCCTAAATCTACAAAGTCTCTTGATAATGTTTAATCAGCAATCTGGGCTTCTATGCAGTCAATTTTTAGTGCGTCTTTTGAAAAGGGACCAGGAATCTTGGGTAATAATTCCTCAACAACTTTATGGCTGTCTTTCTCTTGATATCCAAGCAACTGGAATTCTAGGTCACCAGGAAATATCTTGGCGTCTTGCTGAGAATGAAGCAGGAATTTCAGAATTAGGAGTCCTCATATACAGAACACTCCACGACTTGTTGCTACGGAAGAATAATGTATCTTGGTTACACGAGGATTCTATCCCAAAAAGCTACAGACCTTCTTGCTAAGAGATAACCACCATTCAGGTTTTGGGTGTAGGAATCTGCATAATGGGAGTCCTCATATACAGGAAACTGCACTGTCTATTGCTAAAGGAGTATAAGGAATCTGGTTTATACGTGTCCTCCATTCCAATAAAACTTCAGGTTTTCTTAATAAGGGCTAAATACGAATTTGGGTTTTTGAAGCGTAACCTAGGGAAATGAAATGCTAATATACAGAAAAATGCACTGACTTTTCCTATGAAAGAATAAGGAATGTGGATGACATGTTTTCTGAATCTCAAAAAGGGACACGGCGTCTTCCTAATCCCTAAAAAGGCATCAAGCTTTTGACGCATGTATCTGTGAACAGGAGTACTCTTATACTTGTAACAACACGGCTGTAGCTAAAAATAAGGAATCAGGTTTATACGAATACTCAGTCTTGAAAATCTACTGGGCACCTTGATGACAGCTAAAGAATCAGGGATTCGAGGCATGTATGTGGTTATTAGCAATCCTCATATACAGGAAACTACATGGCCTCTTACTAAAAAAAAAGAAGAAATCTGATTTCCACTCTTCCTGTATAAAAAATCTACATGACTTCTACTAAGGCCTAAACAAGAATAAGGGGTTCGAAACAGAGATCAATGGAAAGAGAGTCCTCACATACAGAACACTGCATGACCTTCAGCTAAGTACCAAAAAGGAATCATTTTTGTACACGCCCTATATCCAAAAAATTCCCAGATTGTCTGCTATGGGACAAACTAGAAACAGATCTTCGAGGTCCGCAAATGTTTCAGAGCAATTTAGCATTCGGATATTATGAATCGGTCATTTCAGGACTCCAGCAACATTCCGGTCCTCTTAAAAGTTGTAAATGGTATTGGGCACTCGAAGTCCGTTAGGTTCCTCAAAAACAACTAAGGCCAGATTCCAGGACAAAAAGAATCTTCCTGCCATATTTGGATGTAACTCTGGTCTTAAGGTGAACCCGGTAATCCTTCCCCTTCCATGTCTCATTTTATTTTGAGAAGGGACAAGGGATTTGCACTTCCCCAATGTTTACTGCGTACTTTTAATGGTAACCAGGAATCATAAAATACACGAACATAGGAAACTCTGGCCATCTGTCTTTTGATATACTGAATTTGGAATCCAAATCAACTTGAAAAATCAGGGCTTCTTACTGAGAATTTAAAGGAAATCCGGTTCTAGGAGTTCTCATTTTCCGGAATGTACATTGTTACAAAATTCCTCGATTCAGGTGACGTCCGAGTACAGAAAATTCTTGTGGGTGGGCAGGTAGGAATTGGGTTTTGGGTTTGGAATATTCCACATTTTGGGGAGGTCGTGTGAAGGAGAACCAGGAATCTTGGATTCCAATTCCCAAAGAACATTATTGACGTCTTTAACTTGATATCCAAAAACTGGAATTCTCGGTCACCAGGAAATGTCTCGGGATCCCGCAGAGTGAAGAAGTAAGCTGCGTAATGAAGGTCGTCATATACAGGAAAGTACACGTCATATTGCTAAGGAAGTATAAGGAATCTTCCTTATATGAGTCCTCAATCCCAAAAACTACAGGCCATCTTCCTAAGACATAACCACGAATCAGTTTTGAAGCAGGAATCAGGGTAATGGGAGTCTTCACATAAAGGAAACTTCATTGCCTATTGCTAAGTAAGAATATGGAATCTGCGTTACTCAGGTCATCAATCCCAAAAAAGCTTAAGGTCAACTTGCTGTGTGCTAAACACCAATCATGGTTTTTTCGAACATGAATATGGAAAACGGAGTCCTTATTTATAGGAAACTACATGACCTTTTGCTAAGAACGAATAAGGAATCTGGGTTACACGAGTCCTCAATACAAAAATTCTACAGAGCACCTTGGAAATTTATAAAAATAATCAGAGTTTCGAAGCAGGATATATCTAATTAGAGTGCTAATATACAGGAAAATGCACAGCCCCTTGCCAAGGAAGTAAAAGAATCGGGATTACAGCAGTCCTCAGTCCTTAAAATCAACAGGCCATCTGCTCTGGGCTAAACAGGGATCAGGGTTTAGAAGCTGGACCATAGGTAATAGCAGTCCTCATATGCAGAATGTACAAGATCTCTAGCAAAGGAGAACAAAGAAAACCATTTTGCACGGTTCCTCCATCACAATATCTCCATGACAACTTGCTAATGGCAAAACATGGATCAGGATTTACAAACAAGGTTCTGGGGAAAGGGAGTCCTAATATACAGAACATTACATGGCCCCTCGGTAAGGAAGAATAAGGAATCTGAGATACACTAGTCCACAATCCGAAAAATTCTAAGGGCGTCTTGATGCAGTATAAAAAATAATCAAGGCATCGAGCTCGTCTCATGGTTCAGAGATATTTGGCTTGTGAGTATTATGAATCAGTCATTTCTGGACTTCAGCAACATTCTGGTCCTCTTGACAGTTGTAATCGGGTATCTGGTAGTAAAAATCCCTTAAGTTCCTCGGGACAATTAAGGACAGATTCCAGGAAAAAACGTATCATATTGCCGAATTTGGATATAACTTTGGTGTTAAGATGAACTTGGTAATTCTTCAATGTCCGTTTGTACTTTATTTGTAGAGGGGACAAGAGTTTTGCAGTTGCCAAATATTTAGTATGAATTATGAAAATGCAACCAGCATCCATGGATTAAAAGTCCCTAGGAACATCTAGGCATCTGCATTTTTGTACACAGAGTTTTGGAATCCCCATGGACAGGGACATTCAGGGCATCTTGCTGTGAACCGAAAGGGATACCAGTTCTTGGAGTTCTCAATCGCCTAAATCTACAAAGTCTCTTGATATGGTTTAATCAGCAATCTGGGCTTTGATGTCGTCACATTTTTAGTGTGTCTTTGGAAAAGCGACCAGGAATCTTGGGTTCCAATTACTCAAGGACTTTATGGGTGTCTTTCTCTTGATATCCAAGCAACTGGAAATCTAGGTCACCAGGAAATATCTTGGCGTCTTGCTGTGAATGAAACAGTAATTTCAGTAATGGGAGTCCTCATACACAGAACACTGCACGACGTGTTGCTATGGAAGAATAATGAATCTCGGTTACAGGAGGCCTCCATCCCAAAAAGCGACATACAGTCTTGCTAAGAGATAACCACCATTCAGGTTTTGGGAGTAGGAAACTGCATAA
>NW_007253432.1:6479-7440 GCF_000164805.1 Carlito syrichta
TGGATTCGAGGCATGAATGTGGGTAATAGCAACCTCATATACAGGAAACTGCATGGTCTCTGCTAATAAAAGAGAAGAAATCTGTTTTCCACGGTTCCTCTATCAAAAAATCTACATGACTTCTTAGTAAGGGCTAAACAAGAATCGGAGTTTCGAAACAGGAATCAAGGGAAAGAGAGGCCTCACATACAGGACACTACATGACCTCCAACTAAGTACGAATAAAGGATCATTGTGGTACGCCCCCTCAATCCAGAAAATTCCTAGGTTGTCTGCTATGGGACAAACAAGAAACAGATCTTCGAGATCCCCAAATGTTTCAGAGCATTTTAGCTTTCGCATATTATGAATCGGTTATTTCAGGACTCCTGCAACTTCTGGTCCTCTTAAAAGTTGTAAATGGTATTGGGCACTCCAAGTCCGTTAGGTTCCTCCGAACAACTAAGGCCAGATTCCAGAACAAAAAGAATCTTCTTGCCATATTTGGATGTAACTATGGTGTTAAGGTGAACCATGTAATCCTTCCCCTTCCATGTCTCATTTTCTTTAGAGAAAGGTAAAGGGCTTTTCACTTACCAAATGATTACTACGTACTTATAATGGCAACCAGGAATCATGGAATCCATGAAACTGGGAAACTTCTGGGCATCTATCTTTTGATATACTGAATTTGCAATACAAATCAACAGGAAAAAACAGGGCATCTTACTGAGAACTAAAAGAAAATCCGGTTCTAGGTGTTCTCATTTTCTGGAATCTACAGGGCCACTTGATAAGGTTTAAACAGCAATCTGGGCTTCTGGGTCCGTAAATTTTCAAAGCTACTTGCTCACTGGATACGTTAAATCTGTCAATTCAAATACTCAGTATCTTTCTAGTCCTCTTGTTAGTTGTAATCAAGGATTTGGCCCTAGAAATCCTTTTCTTTCCTGGGACCATCTACAATAAAAATCATACTCCG
>NW_007253433.1:0-31960 GCF_000164805.1 Carlito syrichta
AAAAATAATAGTTGGGGAAATTGCCTTTCCAGATCAGGACATGCTAGAAAACACTCTATTCAAATAAATATGGTATTGCTATTGGAATAGAAAGCTAGATCTAGACCCAAACAAAAAAGTAGAAATAGATCCCAGTATGTTTAAGAATCTAACACATGAAAAAGATGATCTTTTACTAATGGGAAACGATAGATTAGTTGGTCCTGAGTCTCACAATTTATGATCAATTCAAGATAAAGACTTAAACATCAACAGTAAGACAGTAAAAATCTATGATAAAGCTTTTTTCTTTCTTTTTTTAGGCATCTACTTAATAATGTAACAGTAGGAAAAACACTTTTGCCCAAGAATGGAAACTATTTTTTAAATAGACATGTTTGTCAATATTGAGCTATTTAAAATTGTTTATGACCAAAAGTACCTTAAACAAGATACCAATTACATATATTTGCAGCTCAGATCTCCTCCGAATGGCTTAGTATCTATTATATATAAAGAATTCCTACAAATCAAAGTGAGAATCACTCGGTGTAAAAAATGGTCCAAGAATATGCAGAATCAAGTCTCAGAAAAGCAGATCCAAGTAACTAACAAAAATGTGTCAAGATTCTCAAGCACTCTAGTGGTGAAGGAAATGCGACTTAAAATAGCAGCAAGATGATTGTTTACAACTATAAAACTAGCAAAATTTAAACACAACAATAACATCAGTTAATCTTGGAGATATGGGGAAATGAGTACCCAATTACTGGGAATCGCTTAATTAGGAGTCACTCTGGCAGTATCTATTAAAATTATATATATATAATTATATATATTATAATATTATATATATTACAATTACATATATATATATATTCTTCAACCCAGCATGAATTCCTCTCCTGGAATCTAATGCCCAGAAATAAAAAGCATCAGAACATAAGGCCTTATATTCAAGAATTGTAGCCCTGGAAAACTGTGGGAATAAAATGAATGCCTATCAGTAGGAGGGGGCTGAATAAAGAATAGTAATTCTTTGTGTGTGTGTGTGTGTGTGTGTGTGTGTGTGTGTGTGTGTGTGTGTGTGTGATTTTTTGAGTTGGAGTCTCACTCCGTCGCCCAGACTGGAGTGCAGTGGCACGCTCCTGGCCACCGCAGCCTCGACCTGCTGGGCTCCGGCGATCCTTCTGCCTCAGCCTTCCAAGTAGCTGGAACTGCAGGCATGCGCTACCACGCCCAGCTAATTTCTGATTTATTGCAGAGATGAGGTCTCGCCAAGTTGCCCGGGCAGGTCTTGAACCCGCAGCCTCAAGCAATCCACTCACCTCAGCCTCCCAGAGCACTGGGATTACAGTCTGAGCCACCAAGCCAGGCAAGAATAGTAGTTCTTAGGCTATTGTGTACTATTATATGAGCAAGAAGACTACATGAAGTTGTTAGAGTAGACACACTTGGGAAGCTGCTATAGTTGGATGTGGGAAGGTGCATGAAGGCATAGTGGAAAAGAAAAAGGAACAGCCAAGTGTGGTGCCTCATGACTATAATCCCAGCATTTTTGGAGGCTGAGGTGAGGCAGGAGCCCTCCTAGCCTAATAGGATAAGGGCCTTCCAGGAATAGAAAAAGGGCCCTCCTAGCACAGTAAGATAAGGACCTTACCAAAATAGCGAAAGGGTCCTCCTAGCACCATAAGATAAGGGTCTTCTCAGAAAAAATTTATGTTAGGAAAGAAAGGAATGTAGCCCAAACTGTAGTGTGGATGTGTAACCCTGCTGCAACCTTGAGCTGTGAAATACCCAATCATAATGTATGTTACCAATATGTAATCTTATAAGGGGGACAAAGAAGCTAGAAATGTATATAAGGCAACTAAAATTTAGTTGAATAACATAAAACTAGACCTGAAAAAAGGGAAAGCCATATCCTATTTTTTTATGGGAATTCATGTATTTTACTTAAAGTAACATATAACGTATAATTTAATACAATTCTAAATAGGATACTGAAAGAGAGAAAATTTGATTAAATATACACATATTTTTTATAGAGATGAGTTCTAACTATGTTGTCAAGTCTGGTCTCAAACTCCTGGACTCATACAGAGCTCAGGGCTCAGCCTTTGTGGATGTAAATCCACTGAGCCAATGCCAGCACAAATAAACAGTGCTTCCTGGCAAAGAAGCCTTGGTGTCCCATCTCTTTCTGTAAAATCCTTACACAGAGGTGGGAAAATTGCTTGAGCCTAGGAGTTCGAGACCAGCCTGAGCAACATAGTGAGACCTCATCTCTGCAAATAAATAAAAATAAAAAATTAGCTGGGTGTGATGGCATTTGCCTGTCATCCCAGCTACTCAGGAGGCTGAGGAGGAAGGACCTCCTAAACCCAGGAGGTTGAGGCTGTGGTGAGCTGTGATTACGCTACTGCATTGCAGCCTGGGGACAGAGATCCTGCCAAAAAGAAAAAGAAAAAGAAAGAAAGAAAGAAAAGAAAACAGAAAAAAAGATTACCACTCCCAAAATAAGAATAAACCAAAGAAAAGAGTGGGTCTGGTGTGTGCTTGACCCAGACTCAGGGGAAGTCTGGTGAGATTTGGCATATCTGGTAATGAAGACACAGCATGGTGCCTTTTTCTCTGCTACTTAGCAAGTGGGATACATAGGCTTATCAGCTTGTGCTTAATATGATTCAGAGCTAGTAAGTAAAATTATTCCTGTGTTTGCCTCTTCAGCAATATGATAGTAGTGAAAATCTCACCATGCTCTCTGTGAAATAAGAAATAGACATGCTGAACTCTGCCTAATATAAAGCTCTTAAAACCGTTGTCATTTCCTGAGCAATAGGAGAATCTTTTGTTCTAATACTCGGTCTTTGACCCTGGTTCCTGACACAGAGCTCCTAAATTTCTTGGAATGTCCTGGGTGATGGGAGCAACACTTTTTCTAAAATGAGGACTCTTCGTGGGCGCCTGGCTCAGGGCTGGGCACCAGAAATCCCAAACCATGATTAGAAGCATAACACTTTCAGCTTCACCTCATTCTCCCATTCTCCAGATGGGGAGAGGGACTGGAAATGGGGTAATAATCAGACGTGCCATGTGTTGAAACAGTCATAAAAATCCCTGAATTGCGGGGTTTGGGGAGCTTCTGGGTTGCTGACACAAGAGGTACCTGGATCGCTCTCACCTGGCTGGTCATCCAGATCCTTTGCAATGTCCTTTATTATAAACTGGTAAATATAAATGTTTCTCTGAGTTCTGTAAGCCATCCCAGTAAATTAATCGAGCCCTAGGAGGGGGTCTTGGAAGCCCTAATTTATAGCTGGTTGGTTAGAAGCACAAGGCATAACCTGGGGCTTTTGAAGGGCATCTGAAGTAGGGGGGAGTCTTGTGGGACCCAACCCTCCACCTGTGGGATCTGACGCTAACTCCAGGTAACAGAGTCAGAATGGAGTTGGCTTACAGGACACTCGTCTGGGGTCCACAAGAGAATTGCTTGGTGTGTGGGGGAAACCCTACACACATCTGGCATCAGAAGTCGTGTTGAGTTTGAGGGCAGGCAAGATACTGGGTTTTTCCCGTCCTTACATCCTCCCCCATATGGGTGACAAAATGCTGTGTTTTATGGCCTGCCCCACCACAAACCCTTTCCTGGAGAACCTCTCTCCCAAAATGCCAAAATGCCTCCCGCCCACAGGCACCACCTGGCTCAGGCAGCTCCTCCGTGGGCAGCTGAGCTGGGTCCACCGGCTTCAGGGTATGTGTGATCCTCAAGAACAAGCAAGGACCAGTCATTTGAGCTCTTTCAAGGACCAGTAATGGCGAGCTCTTTCCTTGAAAGGTTGTTTGGGGTTGGGGCTGAGGAAGCAAGAGAGCCAAGAGAAATGGAGGAGAAAGGGCAGGTATGCTGGAGAACCATCACGCATTTCCTGAGAGAAACCCAGAGAAGAGTCACCCTGCCCCCAGGAGCCCCCAGCTCCCAGCTTCAGCTCCAGCAACTGGACTTTATTTCCATGAACTTGCTCTGTGTACCAGGTATCTATTGCCAGGCAAAAAATACACCCAAAATTTCATGGCTTCAGACAGCTATTTATTCATGATTCTGTGCGTCAGTGATTTGAGCTGGGTTCAGTGAGGTTATTCTTCCTGGCTGAGCTGAGCTTGGCTGCTCCAGGCTTAGATTCACTCACATGCCTGGGGCTTCTGTCCATGTGGTCTCCCATCCTCCAACAGGCCAGCTTGGACTTATTTTTATGGTGGCGGAAGGGTTCCCAGGCCATGAGCAGAAGCTGCAAAGCCTGTCACCTCTCACATTTTAGTGGTCAGAGCAAGCAAGGAGACAGCCCAGATTCAAGGTGTGGGAGAAGAGAATCCACGTCTTTATGGTAAGACTTTCAAAGAATGGTGGCCATTCTGTCCCTCTTGCAGCATTTAAGTAACTACTTACATTCTGTTATTTGAGTACATTTCTGTCCCAGGAAGCCAGAGAAGTTTGGCTGAAACGTGGGCACAGACACAGAGCACCTAATAGATACCAAGTCCTTCCTTTCTCCATTCCATAAACAGTAAATAAATATAACACTATTCACTCATCATTCACCTACCGAGTGCCAGACACCTCTCACTGAGTACGCACAACTCTAAAAGACTCAGTGACCCTCCAACGTCAGGCAGCGGGTAAGTGGTGGATGGGTGTGGGGAGCTGGTACTCAAGCTCAGGCATGTGGGAAGTCCACCCTAGCACTCAGCTCAGTGCCAGGCGTTCAATATCTGGAGGAGAAAGACAAAGGCCAGTGGGAAGGACAGAGGGTACACAGTCAACTGAGCTGGCAGTGGTGGAGGCCACAGAGGCACTGGGGAGTCAGGAGGGAGCATGCATTTACAGCAAGTGGACCCAGAGGAACTTTGTAGTGACTGGGCAGGGCCTGGAAGGAAAGGCATGAACTCACCCAGCTGAGATGAGGGCTGAGTGTGCATGAAAGAATCACATCAGTGAGGGCCAACGTGCAGACCACTCGGCAGCAGCTCTTCCCTGCTGTGGCTATGGAAGACCATGTGTGAGGAATGAGTGTGACCGAGAGCCCTTGGCCCTCTTCTTGTTGAGGCTAATGACTGAGAGCCTGATTGCAGGGCCCCGGGTGGTCAAGGTTCCCCTGTATGCTCTGGAAGAGCAAAGGCCATGTACCTCTGATATGTCCCTCTTCAGAGAGCATCCTGTGTGGGATCAGATTCCTTCTGGTGATGACTAACAGAAGTAGTAACACAGAAGTTTCTGTGGAGCCCACTGTGTGCCAGGCACTGCAACACTCAAGGACATGGAACGCTGGGGTCCCCTCTCAGCTCTGTGGCATACAAGCTCTGTCGTGATCCTAGGCCATGAATGCTTTGTTTCACTTTCTCATTGGTTAGCTGGTGGTGGTAGCAACCTCTCCAGGCAGCTGCCTGTCCCTCCTCCCTCTCATTCTCTGTGACCTTCACACCTCCCAAGGACCGAGTCTAGGCTGAGTATCTCAGGTACTTAGCACAGTGCTTGGTACGTAGCAAGTACTCATAAACATTATGAGTATTGAAGACCGGGTCAATACTCATTTATTAGCCAAAGGAGGTGATGGACCGATTTCAACATCACTGTTCCATATTTGTGTTTATTTCTTTTTCTCTGTTCCCTAGTAACCAATACAGGAGTTGATGGACATTGCATCATTCTATGCTACTAAAGGGTATCATGATCTGCTACAAGGTAAATGTAGGGTCATGTGGCCATCTTGAAACAAAATGGTCACTGATATGTGTTTTTGAGTGAGGGTCTTAATTGTTGGGTCTAAACCAACTGGGGTCAGAGGCCACATTAAATCATGATCGTTCTTGCTCAAAAAATTCAAATATAAACTTTAGCCAAGAGATGACTGGAACCTTATGAAGGCATTTATGTGATTATTGCTTAGCCCTAAACCCATTTTGTCCCTAGCCAGATTCATGTATTTCTACTACTTTGAGGAGAGGAAAACCTCCATTTTTCTGTTCATAAAAATTTTAGTTTTCTTTTTTAAAATTGAAACGTCCAGGAGAATATTCCACAGGCACAAAGGTTATAACCTGTAAATAGTAGCAACTATTGTTTTTTTTTTTCTCTTGCAGTAGGAGGGCCTATACTGGTGTTTGGTAAACATTTTCCCTCTCCTCTCCCCTCTCGGCACTCCCACCATGTCTTCATTTTCCACCATTAAAAAGCTGGAAGGTCATGTGGGTGACAATAGCTATCATGAGAAAGGAAGGCTGAACACGCCTCATGCCAGTTAGCAGGAAGACAGAGGCACACACATTATGGGTTCTGATGGGGTTGGTGTGTGAGCCACACATCCACACATTGCTGTGCAGACTTGCTGCTCCATGAAATAAGTCTTTCATGGTAGGAAGGGAATATTAACTTTTTGATTGGATGCCTGTCAGCATTGTTCTACAAGGAAAAAATTCCAGAACTGTACCAGCAGACACAGCCATCACAAAGCATCCTCTGAATGGCACTCCTTCATCTACCTCTGATTTCTTCACCATTACTTCCTGTTCCATGGGTGCCTATCTAGATTTCATTCAGCCATCTTTAATACTTATCAAAAATCTTCAATGTAGTGGGGCTACACAATGGACCCAGGGTCCCACCTTAAGGAGCTCACACTGGGGGCACAGAGAGTAGAGAAACAAAAGTAAGCCAAGGATGATTGTTTCAGCCCCTGCAGCTCGGGGACAGACAGTTCACCCAGTTCAGCCTCAGGACAGGAGAGTCTTCCTGAGTGAATTGACAGTGCCGTTGGGTCTAGAAGGATGAGCAGATCCCACCAGAAAAATAAGCAGTGTGTGCAAATATTCAGAAGAGGGGAAAGGGGTGGAGGGCTCAGGCATCCTCCAGTGGTGGGACAGGCCCACGGCACACAGGGTCATGGCCACAATGCACCATGGCTGCTTGTTGAGCTGTGCACCCCGCCCTCAAGACTGCCAGCTTCTGTAGTGCCGTGATGACCTCTCCCTCATCTGTGGCATCCGCAGCACCTGGCACTGGTGAGGCCACTTGATGAATGGTGAGTGACTCAAACAGCCCTCACACAGCTGATGGGCAGTGGGTGTCATTTTGTCCTGGCTCCAATGGGCTTTCCTTCCTCAGTGGAGACTGGGACGTGGGATTCTGTCCCGGAGTGCTTGTTAGGTCTCAGGCACCCCCTCCCTCAAAACTTTCTTATCTCTGAACCAAGTCACAGAAATAACAGTGAATCTGGCATAGCCATTTTGAAAATGCTGACAATGCAGTGTTTTAACCCCGATTCTGAGACCCTAATGCCATCTCCAAACACGGGATTACTTCTTTCTGGTCCATATATTCATGACAAAGACAGATATACAGGTAGAACATCACACCCTTTGCAAAAGAAAAAAGAAAAAATCTTTGATCAAAGAACAATGTTTGGTAAACTTGCCCAGAATCAAACTAATTGGTTTGGGAGGTGATATAATCTCCCTAAGGTGCTCTGCTTCTAAATTAGTATTGGTCAAGATGTTTGAAGTTCAGAGGAGAGCGGATTCTCAGAGGAGAAGCCCATTTGAATAATTGGTATCACATGGTGTTCCCAACACAGCCAACCCTCCTGGATAGATGAAAGAGACACCTCCCCATAACTGGTCTGCCACTGCCAATGGAGATGCTCTGGAAACCTTTAAGAACAGGTGGTCCGTGCCCTTCCCTTGAAAACCAAGTGTGTGAGGGAAGGCCCCCAACAAGCAGAAAGAGAGACAGGCTTGGAGCGGAGGCTGTCTTAGGGTCTGGGCTGCAGTGCGTTTCCCAACCTCAGCTTGTGGACATTTTGGGCCAGAGCATTCTCTGCCGTGGGGGCTGTCCTGTGCATTGTGGGACATGTGGCGGCATCCATGGCCTCTACCCATGGGATGCCAGGACCACACTCCTCGCCCCCATGGTTTGTGACAACAAAAACTGTCTCCAGTTTGTGACAACCAAAACTGTCTCCAGACATTGCCCAACGTCACCAGAGAGACCACAATCACCCCAGTTGAGAACCACTGGGCTAGGCCAACATCTTATCTTTTTTGACTCTGAACAAAATCTGGTGCCTATAGCTTCGAATCGGAAACGTCCTTTGTCAAAGAATGTTTCCCTCCTCCAGACAGTTGCTGTCCCCTTCTCCCTGGGGTTTAAGATGGAGATTTAAATTATGATTCTTAGTGACTGGTGGCAATATCATGGCCTATTCTGAAGGTGTGTCTACTGGGCTTTGAATCCCAGCTTTTTGCTCACGTGACCTGAGGCAGGTCGTTTTGTCTCAGAGTCTCAGTGTCCCCACCAGGAAATATGGAGAATGCCGATCCTGTTTGTGTGGTGGACATTCAATGAAATGCATGAGGTGTCCGGCGCAGAGTAGGGCTTACAAATGGTAGCTAATAGTCCTGTGTCTGCACTTCTCTCTTCAGGGGGCCCAGGGCTGGGGTCATTCCCAGGGCGAGTATCTAACCCGCTATCAAGTCCTTCTGCTATTGGCATAATTCATTCAAAGCTTGTCCTGTTCACTTAGAAAGAACCAGAGGCCACCATGCTTTCTGTGCCAGGTGCCAGGAGCTCAGCAGAAGAGCATGGGCTTTGGGGTCAGTCAGGCCAGGCCCACTGCCCAGCACACGCAGGGGGTCACTCAGCATCCTTCTCCCCTGAGGAAATGGAGCTAACAGTCCCTACTTCACAAGGTCTTGGTGAGGATTAGGTGAAGCCAAGTTAATGAGGCCATAGGTTCACAGACATTGTAGAACTCTTACCTCTGGGTCAGTCAGTGTGACAACCCAAAGCCCAGAAGGCAGGGATCAGAATACGAATACAATTTTTTCTTCAGGGAGAGACCACTGGAAGGCACCAGGGCAGTTTTGCCTCACATGCGGCTTCTGTGAAGTGTTAAACCTGACACAAGTTTGATGAGTCTGCTAACAGAGCATCGGTTCTATGACCCTCAGCTTCCAGAACATGTCAGCACTGAAGGGACCAGTAGTAAACGCCTCCTCCAGGTGCTCAGATGTAGGGCTGACTTTTAAGCAAGAAAATGTTCTTCAAAAGCAAACCATTGGCAGCACCAGAGATTTCGGAGGGCTCTTTCATAGCAGAAGACGAATCTTCTCATCATTTCTGAAACCAAGTGCCCACAAACTTTTCCTTGTGACAGACAAGAGCCTCGAGGCCCACAGCACATGCAAGGTCTGAGAAGCTGCAGGCCTAGGCCAGGCCTCTTGCTGCTGTGCTCAGATGGACCAGAGTCTCCAGGACCACTGGGCAAGAAGTCTCTCGAAGACTGCCAGCGGAGTCACATCAGTGCCGCCCTCCCCAGCCCCACGCACAGTGTCAGAGTCCCCCTGGGGACCTCATACAGACCCCAGGAACAACCTCAAGTCCATCATCCCTTCACAGCCAACCGACCAGAGACCAAGTACATGGCTGCAGCTGGACTCCCTCCCATCTTATCACACAGAACAATCAAACCTCGGGGCTCTTCCCAGAGGGGCTGCTGAGGGTGAGGGGTGGGAAGACACGAGTGAGGAGCCAGATCACGTGGCCTTGCTGTGTGGCCTTGGACAAGCCACTAACCGCCCTGAGTGAGGAGCCAGGACACCACGTGGCCTTGCTGTGTGGCCTTGGACAAGCCAATAACCACCCTGAGTGAGGAGCCAGGACACCACGTGGCCTTGCTGTGTGGCCTTGGACAAGTCACTAACCACCCTGAGTGAGGAGCCAGGACACCACGTGGCCTTGTTGTGTGGCCTTGGACAAGCCACTAACCACCCTGAGCCTTCAGGACCCTTTCTGTGAAACAAGGACCCCATTCTGCAGATGTCATCGTGGGACTGAGGAAGGTTGTGCGACAACTGAACAGGAGCGTTTCCCACACACAAAGTCAGCCTGAATGACCGCCCCATTTCTTCCCATGCAGCTGGACAAAAGTCAAACCCAGTCAACCAGAGGCCAGCATGTAGGGTTAGGGACTGGCCTTCCTGACATGCCTTCTAGGCCCTGGACAGGACCTCGCTGATTTAGCCCAGAGACTGGACTTAGCTTTCAGCAAAGGAAGGGGAGAAAGGTGGCGGACTCTCCCCAGACACCCTCACCCAGCACTGCCCCCCAGCACAGACCCAGAAGAGGGGAGCCTCCCAGGCCCTGACCCCCATGCCTCCAGGCTCCTGCCTGTGCCTCCGTCCTCTGTCATACTCTATGGCCTTCACCCCCCCCCCAGTGACTCCTGAGCCAGAATTTCTATTTTTATGATCACTCTGGCTCTCCACAATCCTAGTTTTGCAGAT
Organism: Carlito syrichta; assembly: GCF_000164805.1. Taxonomy (NCBI): domain Eukaryota; kingdom Metazoa; phylum Chordata; class Mammalia; order Primates; family Tarsiidae; genus Carlito; species Carlito syrichta. Next base: position 10,315 of record NW_007253433.1, read on the forward strand.
GAGTAAACTGACGGTCAGGAAGGGCACCAAAACCAGAGTCAGTAGAAAAGAGGCCTTGACGGACCCTGAATAAGCAAGCATGTTCCCTACTTTGGTACAATCTTAGGCAGGTTCAGGCCTCTCTGAGTCAGTGTTTCCCATCTGTAAAGTTGGGCCATCTCCAAAGACCCTTCCAATGCTAAAATGTGGCTCTTTGAATTCCTCAAATCCCAAGGATCAAGCAAGATGGATTCCCTTGCTCCTGCACTTATGTGTCAGCTACTTCTTGGGGTCTGTCTCTGCAGTTTGGGTAGGGAGCATGGTGCCCACTGTGGGTGCCCATATTTGGTGTGGCTCGTGATCCCTCTGGCCAGGTCTCAAGGCTTCTTGCCCCTCCCTGGCTGTTTGCACTAGCCCACTCTTCCTGCTGCCAGGTGTTCTCCAAGCTCGAGCTTTCTGTTTACGTCCCTGCCAGAGGGCTGCTCAGTACACTTGGAATAGAGTGAGAGAGGCCATCTGTGTGTTCGATTCTGTTAAAGATTTCTTCTTTCTCTCTTTTTTCACGAAAAGGAGAGTTAGTGGAAAATTATGTTTTCTCCTTTTTTTTGAGTCAGGGTCTCTGTCGCCCCGGCTGAAGTGCAGTGACACAATCACAGCTCACCACAGCCTGACCTCCTGGGCTCAGGTGATCCTTCCACCATAGCCTCCCTATGTAGCTGGGAATACAGGGAGTACCACCACACCCAGGTACTTTTTATATTTTTTGTAGAGATGAATTAAGTCCATCAGACCCCTTCACAGCCAAGCAACCAGAGACCAAGTACAAGGTTGCAGTTGGACTCCCTCCTATGCTCCCACACAGAACAATGAAACCTCCAGGCTCTTCTCATGGGAGCTGGGGGGTGGGACACCGTGAGTGAAGAGCCAGGAGTCCTCATGGCCTTGCTGTGTGGCCCTGGACAAGCCGCCTAACCACCCTGAGCAGCTCGAACGCCCGGGCTCAGGCAGTCCTCTTACCTCAGCCACCCAAAGTGCTGGGTTTACAGGTGTGAACCACTGCGTCTGACCTGGAAAATGATGTATTGAAAGGTGAAGCCTGGCTCGGTGGCTCAGTCTGTAATCCCGTGCCTTCGGGAGGCTGAGGTGAGTGGATTGCCTGAGCCGCGGGTTCGATACCCGCCTGGGCAGCGAGACTTCATCTCTACAATAAATCACAAAATCAGCCGGGCATGGTAGCACATGCCTGTAATTCCAGCTACTTGGAAGGCTGAGGCAGAAGGATTGCCGGAGTCCAGCAGGTCGAGGCTGCGGTGGCTGGGAGGGGTCACTGCACTCTAGTCTGGGCAACAGAGTGAGACTCCAACTCAAAAAAAAAAAAAAAAAGAAAGAAAAGTGAAGGTCAGGTTAAGACCTTGACATTTCACCTTGCAGATCCCTTGTGAGGAATCAGTGAAATAGGACTGAAAAAGCACACAGCAAGGTGCTCATCCAGAGTAGGAGCCAGGCAGGTCCTCTCACTCCTGCATGGTTGGTCAAGCACTAACCCATCAAGTTCTCATGACTCTATGTGAGGGGAGGAGCTTCCATTTTCCAGGTAAGAAAACACCCTGAGCCAGGCACGGGATCCTGAAATAAGCAAGAAAAATGCACCCTTTTCTTTCCTGTTGTCCATTTATTTCATGTCATAATTTCCAAGTCTAAATGTATCTTTTAAAATTTGTCAAATTGTGAAATTATATGACTATTCTGCCCAGCCCATATTCTCCCATTCCTCTGTGCATTTAATATACAAAAGAATAGTAAACATCACTTTTTTCCCTGTGCTGGGTGCTTTATAGGCATTGATTCGGAGGTGCAGTTATAGTGCTCACCTCAAATCTCCAAGCCAATGGAGACTGCACTGGAATCAATTCAGGTCTCCTTCAACCCCAAGCCATGGTCATCTTACTCTGCCTCTCTGTCCCACATTTTAGAGAACCATCCTGGGTTGTTTCTGCCCAGTCCCCTTCTGGGGCTCCCAGCCCTGGAACCTAATTAAACCTGTGTAAAGGCTTCCCATAGAGATGAAAGGAACCAGCAACACACAACTTTTCCACATACAGGCCTTCCCATCTTTAAGGCTCTGTCTATCTATTTATCATCTGTTAATATTTGTTTTAAAAGATGGTAATTGAGTCCCCACATAGTTCAGAGGCAGGTGGGAATGATCTTTCCTTTTTTCCCCTGAAGAAAGAACCCTAGAGATGGGGGGCATGGCTCTTGGGGAGATAGGTGTTTGAACATGAACTAGAATGATAGCAACAGCTCATTTTTCCTTTCAAACAACCCCATCCAGCCTCTCTCTAGGTTACTTCCTTGTGGTTACATCTCAAATCCGCTTCAAGAAGCTGAAGAGAATTCAAATATCATTGATCCCTCCTCAGAGCTGCAGAATCCCAGAACTTCTGCTGGATTCCAGGACGGGCCTTCCTCTCTTCTCTTCTGAAGCTGGCGTGCTGACAATCACCTTGGGGCTATGGTGGAATTCTAGGGGACACCTTGTGGAGCAGTCCTAACCTAGAGCTTGACACAAAGAGACACATTATTATCTTTTGCTGGTCTCCAACTGAAGCCTGTAATTATCATGCTACATTGATTATTGGTATGGAGAAAACATGTTATAATTTTTTTTAATTATGTAAATTATCTTCTAGGTTTTTTAAAACTTTCTGTGACTATATCTGCCTTTGTTTCTGTCTGAATAGAAATTAAATTTTTGCCTTTTCCTGCAAAATTATGTTTTATTGTCTGCTGGATTATGATAATCATACTTTGTCCTTTTGCAGGGCCTTGTATCTGGAAATCTCAAAGCACTTCATAAACTTTAATTAATTCTTGCAACAAGCCCCGTGAGGTAGGTAAGTATTATTATCCCCATTTTACAGGTAAGGCCAGTGAAACATTGAGAAGTTAAGTAATTTGCCAATGGTCCCAAAGCAGTTAGTAGCTGAACAAGACCGCAAACTGCCTGTCTCAGGCCTTGCTTGACCTATAGGGGCTGCACTGCTGGTCTGCCCTGCCTGTCCCAGGCGTGATTGACAGGGCTACCTCGATCAATTGCAGAACCCGTGCTAAACACATGTTGTACAGCTTATAGGCGTTATGGGGAATCATTTAGGCTGACTCATATGTTTCACCCTGGTACTGGCCTATCTTCATGTGCGCTGAGCAAAGTCTGAAAACCCACTTCTCAGATCAGAATGTTGCTGCTATACAACCATTTCACAGTTAAACTCCCTTTATCCTCATATGTGGACTCGACCAACCTATCGACTATTTTTTGCCTGCTCCAGCTCCTCTAAATAAATTTTTAAGGCAATCCCATTAGGGTTCTCCAATTTACAGAAGAGGGAAACTGAGGCTCAGAAAGTGAAGTGGCATATCCAGGTTCACACAGGAGAACTGGGATTCCAGCTAAGCTCTGACTCAAAGATGAATACTCTTATCACTCAACCAGCTGACACGTGGGACCCAGTTTGCGGCAGGAGGGGTCATTGATCCTACAGTGGCATTTCCAGAGGATGCTGGTGACTAAAGAGTTTTTATTGCCACCGTGAGCCAGATCAAGCTAATAGTTTCTGCTGTTGAATGCACGGATTAATAGTGCCCTTTCCTAGGGAGGTCTGGTTGCTTGCAAGGTTTCAAGATGGGGCATGGTTCCTCTAAAGAGACCCCTCGCAGATGGCACTCACTGTATGCCAACCCCACTCCCATCTTTCCTTACTCAACAACCTCATACCGCCAGCGACAAAACTCCCTCCCCTGGGCCTGAGACACTGGCATGGCTCAGAAGACTTCACTGCCTTTGCTCCAACACGACTATTGGAGTCAGGCAAGCCTGGATTTGGATGCTCGTTCTGTACTCACTTGTGGTTAATCTTGGGCAAGTTGCAACCTCTCCCTGCCTCAGTTTCCTCATCCGTGAAAGGGGAGGCCACAAGGATTGAATGTGTTAATGGAGATGAAAGCCCACGGTACAGAGCCTGGCATGTAGTAAGTGCTCAGTAAACGTCAGTGGTCAGCTCCCCTCATCTTGGCCCATCAGCGGCTCACACTCTGTCCCAGCAGAGCCGAATGACACGTACCAACGCTGTCCAACTCTTTCTTTTTTTGCCTTTACCAAAATCCTAGCTCAGACTGAGGCTCTACCTCCCCCAGGTCATTACAACACTCAAGAGTGGCTGCAACTCCCGCCATCTTATGGGACACTCGCAGGGCCAGGGGATTGGCTGGGGTCACCCTACTGTGGGATGTCACGCCTGCCTCTTTCAGACTCTGCTAGAAGGGAGTGTTAGACTTCCCATGCTCCCGGCCTCCCAGTCTGGACCTCCCAGGATTCTCTTCCACACCCAACAGTGCTTAAATTGCAAGTTCAGTCTTGGGAAATGAAGTGTCCCTGCTCGGTGCCATTGGGCAAGAAGCAGCACTTGGGTCCAGTCACGTGGCCTGAATGATTGGCCGAGTGGCTTCTTTCTGACAGGGCAAATCGGAGAGAAAAACCAACACACTTTTCTACTGGATCATCTTTTTAAAAGACAGGAATGGTTACTCAACATTAGCATTTCTACAAGCTCTACAATGCCAGCTTCTTCCCCTTAGGCTCCGTTGTTCTTGCATGATCCCCAGCCTCTCTGCTTTTCAGGCCCTAAGAACAGCCCCCAGCACTGGGATGTGGAGTGCTGGCCACTAAACACTGCCTGCAACTTGACCCTGAAAAATGTGCCAGGAGGTTGGAGTTGTGGCCAGCTGGTCTAAGTCTAAGAAGACTGGGTGTCTGGGCCACTGCCTGCAAGACAAGCCCGTGGTCCTTGCCTCCCCTTGCTGGACTGTGAGCACAACCACGGCAGGGACACGGAGAGGATGTCATTGTATGCCGACCTTGCCCAGAGGTGGCCTCTCCAGTCAAAGGAACATCGGGCCTCCAGATGACCCCGCCCCCCAGAGGAAAAAGTTACATGCAGCTATCACTGCAGACTCCCAGCTTTCTCTGTGGGTTCCTCAGGTACCACTGGTGGGGTAGAAGCCCCCAGCCCAGGGGAGCCAGGGGCTGGTCACCGGCCTGACAAACCTCTGGTCCTGGGCACCCTCCCACTCCCATGCATCTGCTGCTCCCTCAGCCTCATGAGCTGGGTTGATCTGAGCCAGTTCACTGGACCCTGACCAGCTGGAGTTTCTGGGCCTGGCCTTGGCCAATCTCACCCAAGTCTTGCCAGGGGGATGAGGGGGGATGTGGCCTGTCCTCCTTGTTCCCTAGGCTGTCTGCCTTCCTGGATAGGCCTTTCTCATTTAAACAGTAGCAGAATTACGCAAGTGTTTGCTAAGTCCGCGTGCCTAGACAGCCTGGAGCACTCCAACACTGGAATTGTGTAATCCTTCCACTTAAGGGAATTAGAATTTTTTCACTGGCATGGGTCCTTCTAGAAGTTTCAGGACTATCAGAGAAGGCACCTATAAAAAAAAAAATGAGAATAGTGTGTGTGTATGTTGTGTGTGTATGCCTTGTGGGATCCAATGTGAAGAATTAAATTCAAGCCATGTTACAAAATGACCCCAAACACCACAAAACGCTGTACGGTCATGCTAGGTTTCTTCTCTCCAAAGACGGGTGAAGAGAGGACCAGGCTTCTTCTTGACCTGGCTTACAAGTTACAGGACCCCAAAAGCAAATTGCTTCCTCTTGTTCTAAAAAATAACATTTATCAGTCATGATTATAAAAGTTAAAACTTGCTTGTTATGGAAAATTTGGAAAATACAGAGAAAGGTGAAGAAAAAAATTAAGATCGTCTGATACCCACAAGGGACAATCATGAATATAAGTAGCATGTGCTGACCCTTCAGGGTGCGGCGTGCACACATCCCTGCCAGCAGCCCTGGGTGCTAAGTCCCTGGGATGTGCGGCCATCATCGGGGGCCATGGTTGGTTGCAAGGGCCAGCCGTCCGGCCTGGACTCCAACCCTGGCAGGCATCAGAGCCCCTCCAAAACCACTGACACTTCATGCCTTTCCTTCCGATATTGCATTTTCCAGCTCCCACCTCCCTTTTCGACAAAATCAGGCCCAAATCGCATTCCTCTGCATTCTGCGTTCTATGGTAAATCTTACATTGTCAACATTTTCCCGGTTATGAAGCATTCTTTGAAAACTGTGCGAGATTTCATTCTGCACTGTTTGAGTCCAACCTGTGCATGTTGATGATTTATTTAATCATCCCCCTCTGTTAGACTCTTACAGAAGTTATTTACTTAAAATGAGAGGTGTATTTTAGTACAGAAACACGGCCGTGAAAGGTAACTTGTTGCCTAAAATAGCCCACAAAGTCAAATCAGCTCATGTGTTTGAAATAGTACACACTTGTCGGTAAAAAACAATAAAAAATCATGGTCCTAGAACACGAATGAGGTCCTGGCTTTCCCTAACCACTCCAGCCTGCCGGGACAGGTGGGTCTCAATTAACAAGGACATCAAAGACCTTACCAGCCCTTACCCCTGCTGCTCACACAGGCCTTCCTGCCCCCAAGAGCTGCTCCTGAGTATCTCTCTCGGAGACCCCAGCTGTAAGTGCTCACTCGCAGGACTGCTGAGGCCATCTGGAAGGCCAGGGTTCATGCTGAGGCCAAGAGAATGCCTTGGGGCCCCTGAGCAGCCACACCACCCACACCCTGTCTTGGACTCTGTGGTCTCTCAGTCTGTGGGGCCCACTCTTGCCCTTGGCCATCATGGATGGGGTGGGGAGGAGCAGCAGGTAAAACAGAGTCCCCTTGCAACAAACCTCTAAATACACAAGTCCAATCTGAAAGTTGGCCTACATACTTTTATTTTGTAGAGACGATGGTCTCAAACTCCTGGGCTCAAGCAATTCTTCTGCGTCAGCCTCCCAAAGTGCTGGGGTTACCGGTGTGAACCATCGCGCCTGGCCAGCCCCATACTTGGAAAGGAGTAGAATTGGGTGTCATCGGAGGTAGAAAATGCCTTGGTGCCTGGTCATTTCCGCTAATGATATCATAAGCACTTTCTAGAACTTAGGAGGGAAGGAACCAGAAAGTGACTTTTCACTCCCCTTAATTTGTCCAGTCTGTAGATGTTGATTGAGCATCACCTGTGTGCCTGCTCTTAAATTCTGGATGTTTGTTTGCCATTATCTGGAACAGAGAGGGCTAGCATCACATCTGGTTGTTTGACCAGAAGCATCAAACTTCCCTGAGCTTCCGTCTCCTTGTTTTGAAACAGTTCTTGCTTCATGAAGCTGCTGCAAGAGTTAAAGGAGACCAAGCCTACGAAAGCATTCTGTAAACTGGAAGGAACTAGGTAAATGTCAAATAACTAAAGAAACAGAAAGTCTAACCAGGTGGATCTGGGGTGCAGGTTACAGAGTGGTACAGGCTACAGAGATAATATAGATTTTTAATGTAAATGCTTGTCAATTTTTTTTGTGTCAAAACATACAGGTCCGATGGGCATGGTGGCTCACACTTATAATCCCAGCACTTTGGGAGACTGAAAGAGAAGGGATTGCTTGAGGCCAGGAGTTTGAGGCCAGCCTGGGAAAGATAGTGAAACACCGCTTTTACAAAACAATTGAAAAATTAGTTGGGCGTGGTGGCATGTGCCTATAGTCCTAGCTACTCAAGAGGTGAGAGGATCACTTGAGCCCACAAGTTTGAGATTGCAGTGAGTTATGACTATGCCACCGCATTCCAACCTGGGAAACAGACTGAGACTCTGTCTCTTAAAACACAAAATACAGGTCAAGAGAGAGAGAGTTCTTTAGCTGTCATCCAGATGGGATACAAGGGGTGGGGAGGCCTTGAAATCATACGAAGAGGTCACATGATGTCACTCATCATATTCCCACAGGAGCCTGTAGCCTCCCTAGACCAAGGCTGCTGCCCCGGAGCAGGGCTTCTTAACTTAAGAAGCAGAGCTTCTTAACTTAAACGCAGGTTCTGACTCAGTTGTTCTGGTGTGGGGCCTGAAATTCAGCATTTCTACCAAGTTCTCCATGGGGCTGCTGTACCCTGGACCTAGACCTGATGGTCCTCATCCCTGGCAGCAAGTTGATGTCACCTCAGGGTCTCTTGGAGTGCTTGGGGTCCACTCCCCCCAAAAGTCTCAGTTTTAATAGTCTAGGTTGGAACCTGGGCATTGGCATATTTTAGAAAGCTTCCCAGGTGACTCTAATGTTCAGCGAAGCCTGTCCATCCTCAGTCAGCTGACTTGTCAAACAAAATCTTCATATTCCCTTTTTTTAAAAAATAAGGTATATGAGGCTATTTGATGATAGTCTCAAAATAAAAAAAAATAAAACGTGTGGGGATTAAATCAGAAAGTGTGGAAAGCACCTGCAACAGTGTGCATCTGGGAAATCACCATTCAAGAAGTGTCAGCCATGTCTGTTCTTATCACTTTAACATCTGACATGTCCTCTAGCCCAGGACGACATAGTAAATGGTCTTTTGGCACAGGGAGTAGGAATAAGAGCTTGCTCCATCCACTCTATGCATCAACCTGGTATTGCAGCACCTCCAGTAACTGGTGCACCCCCTCAGGAGAATAAAATAATATAATTTAATTTAATTTAATTTAATTTAAACAGAAGTGCCAGCCATTGCTGACACCAAGCGTGATATGAAAAATAGTTAACACTTGTAGGACACAGAAAATAAACCCTCATGTAAACTAGGGACTTTGGTGAATAGTAATGTATTGGTATTTCAATATCGGTTTATCAATTGTAACAAAGGTATGGCACTAATGCAAGATGTTAATAATAGGGAAAGTCAAGCCAAGCTTGGTGGCTCAGCCTGTAATCCCAGCACTTTGGGAGGCTAAGGTGAGTAGATTGCTTGAGCCCGCAGATTTGAGACCAGCCCAGGGAACTTGGCAAGACCGTGTCTCTACAATAAATAAAATATTAGCCGAGTATGGTAGCTTGCACCTGTATTTCCAGCTCCTTAGAAGTCTGAGGCAGAAGGATCGCTGGAGTCCAGCAAGTCGATGCTGGGGTGGCCGTAAGCATGCCACTGCACCTCAGCCTGGGCAATGAAGTGAGACTCCAACTTAAAATAATAATAAGAAGAAGAATAAGGAAAGTCAGGGGTTGCATAGGAGAACTCTGTATTGTCTGCTCAATTTTTCTGAAAATCTAAAAATGCTGAAAAAAAAGTCAATTAATTAAAACAAAATGAACCGATACCACACAGACACTGGCCAATCCAATGAATGGTGAGTCTCACAGGCGCCCTGAGAGGCAGGGAGCAGCCCTTTAGTAACTGAATCACAGGGATGGGAGGGAGGAGGTGGGCACAGTCAGATATCTCAGGGCTGCGGAATGATTTTGATATGCAAACAACTGCAGCCCCAGAAATCAACTGGCAAGGCCTGATCCCTGTTAGCACAGTGAAAGTCTCTCAGTGACAGCTAGACTGAATGGGTTGTGCAGCTGGCTGAGGATGGCATCCTTTCTCGAAGGGCCATGTGGAGCTGAACAGAGTAGACAGAAGCCACAGAAACAGATGCTTTCTCTAGACAGAGTCAGAAAATCTAGCCCTCAGATAGTGTGTGCTCTCCTGTCCTAAGACCATTGGGACAGAGTCCACTGATCAGGCCACAGCACCAGAGTGGTCCTGCCCAGCAAGAGTTCTAGGATAACCCTGCTTAGTGGGGACACACCAGAGAATTCACATGGGGATTATAGGCATGCTCTCATTTTATACTTGGCAAGTATTTTTGGCACTGGAAATCCAATCATGAATAGATTATTGTAAATCCAATGATAGTTTTCCAGAAAAATGTTCCTGTTTATTATATCACGTTTGGCTTCCAGGAACCAAACTGACCTTGATTAAGTAAAGGGAGATTTATTCTCAGAAACTCAGATAATCCTGAGGAAGACTGTTCTGCCCTGACAGGGCTGGAAGTGGGCCCTGGTGAGCCAGGTGGCAGCCTCCCCTACCTGTGTGCCCCTTGTCACTGCTATCTCACCACAGGTGCCAGGTTTCTCTGTGTACACAGGCTTACATGCTCCCTCAGCAGCCTGTACACCGTCCATCATGGCTGACCCCTGGTGGAGGCCCACTGAGCGTTAGGGATCAGGGAGGGCCGTCGACCCCGAGACCACTAGGATGCTTTCAGGAGCTGTTGACCCCATTCCCTCCTCCCTTTTTCTATTTAGCCAAAAGGAACTCTGCTGACCTAAGCTGAAGGCTCTGTGACTGTGACAGGCATGGCTAGCTCTAGAAACTCATTGTTTCTGTTTCCCATGAACTGCGGTTTTGGCTTAGGTATTAGAAATAATTCAAACTCAGGCCACATTTGAGAGCCTTCTATACGGTACAAGCTTCTTTATAAGATTTCAAAGTATATTTGTAGAATTAGTATATACATATGGAGAGCTGTTTTCAGCTTTAGATGGTATAGATGATTATCTAGAGTTACCAGAAATGGCCCAGCATGAACTTTGGACTGGGTCACATTCCTAAGGGCCCAGCGTGTACTTTGGACTGGGCTGCATTCTTTTAAACCAGTTTTAGGTACAGTTCGTGTAGGGTTTTTCTGTTTATTATAGAAACTGAATTTATTTTACTTATAGAAAGTATTGTAGAATAGGTCGTGCTAATGTCGGGGAATTATGTTAGTTCAAGCATGATCAAACATGATATTTTGAGGTTTAATAAGAATACAGCTAACTTTAGAAATTTCATTGCTCCCATTTTCTACTATTGCAGTTTTGGCCTTAGTACAATTTACAGTTTATATTTGGGTTTTATTTTTAGAAGCTTTATTGCTCATGATCAGCTTTATATATTAGGATTAGGGATTAGAAACTTTTATAGACATTGCCTTTCTAGAGTCTGGCGTGGTCATGTGCTCTTTGAGTCATGGCTATCACCATGCTTCCTGGCTTTGGTCCCCCTCCCGCACCTTGGGGAGCTGAATCTTCTCTTTTCCTTCTCTTTCTCTCTCTAATTTATTTCTAAATAACTTTTCTTTCTTAATCTTTTTGTGTGTCGCAATTATTTGCTATTTACTCGGATCTCTGGGTTGCTGGCGTGCACCTCCGGCTTGCCAGCCCCAGCAGTGCTGCACGCCTCCCTGCATCTCTCAACCCTCACCTGGTCTGTCCGTACCCTGACATTTTTGGAGGTTCCGCCGAGACATCCAAGATCTCTCTCTCTCTCTCTCTCTCTCTCTCTCTCTCTCATATTTCCTAACTGGTGACCCTCTGTGGACTGTGTTGGAACCTGGTGGCAATTGAAGGCTCTAGCTGAGGCTACACTTCAGCGTGCAGCTCCAGGGAAAGACATCAGACCGCTGAGGCCGGACTGGGTGAGGGACTAAAGTTAACTCTTTGCTTCCTTCTAGCCAAGATTTCTGAGTTTCCCCGTAGACTGAGCTTCATCTTGGACAACTGACAGTCTCTGCCTAGGGCTACTCCCTAGGGAGGCAAGAAAGTCCCCGAAGGAAAGTTCAAACCGCCAGAGCCCATTAGGGTGGGAGACAAAGTGCTTGGTTTCTTTACTCTTTTCCTCTCTGACTGGTAAAGTAACTCCACAAAGGACCTTGAAACTCCAACAGCTATGGTATGCCTTTCTGTGCCTTTGGCACTAGTGAAATACCACAACTCATCAGTGACAACAAAGCAGATATTGGAAGTATTTCAGAAAGAAGGGTTAAAAGAAACAAGTTTTGAGATTGAATTCAGGGGCAAGCTGTGATTCAAACTCTATCTGCAGATCACAGTATCCAATGAGAAGTGTATGAATACTCTGGAACCTACTTTTCACTGCCTTGCAATCTGTCCATTCAGTGGGGGAGTAGATTTACTCCCTGAAAGCAAAATGTGGGAAATTAGAATGTGGACTTCCCAGCTAAGTAACCTTCTCCTGAATACCAAGGGAGTTGACCACCATCGCAATAACTTCCAGATCGAGAAGAAAGGTGGAGGTCATGACATAGGCAGTAGAAAATCAACGTGTAAGTGGTCTCATACAGCTGAAACTCATGTTGTTCAAGAGTCAACTGTGTCATTTGCTTTGGCATGTCATAGAAGTTCTGAAGACCTTTATATGACCTTCCATACCAAAACAGCCTGTGGTCCAGGAAGCAGATGTGGGAGCCTGCCTGTTGCAAAGGACATATTTCAACATGCATTCAAGATTGGGAAAGCATGCATGTGATATATATATTATTGTAATTTTACCATATTTTGGAGTTGTGGGGTATATGTAAGGATTTGCTATGTATGTAAACTGATGCAAGTGAAATTTGGGATTCTAGTGAGCCCTTTCTTCCTCTAGTAATGGACATAGTACCCAATGAGTTGTTTGTGCACCCTGTCCTTTCTCCCTCCCTCCCCTCATTATTATCATGTTAAGTGTCAGTTTTTTTCCATCTTTGTGTTTTTGTGTCCAATGTGTAGGGCCTGCTTATGAGTGAGAACTTGTGATATTCAGTTTTTTTGTTTCTGTGACATTTCACGAATGATGGCTTCCAGTTGCATGCATGTTGCTGCCAAGGACATGATTTTGTTCTTCTTCCTGACTGTGTAGTAGTCCATTGTACACTTGTACCACACTTTCTTTATCCAGTCCACTTTGAAGGGGTGCATGTGACTTTTTTTTAGTCAGGTGGTCCTGTTATGATGTAGACATATAATATAATGTTGTTTTTTGACTACTCTTAAAAAAAAAAGAAATTTTATAGAAATTAAGATAGCTATATAGGATTTTAGAATAGCCATTTTGTTAAGAGATTGTAATCAATTGTTCCTAGAAATGGCCCAGCATGATCTTTGGACTGGGTCACATTCTTTAGGAACTGGTTTGAGCTATAATTAAGAGTTTCTATAGTATAGGTAGAATTAGCACAGAATAGAAAGGTATTAGGATTTAAGTTAGTCATTAGGTGTTGTGTATGCATCAGTTTTAGAAGTTATTGATTATTAGAATATTATGATGTTAGAATTGTTGTATTTTTTTTTTGAGGAACATTAACCAAGCATAAGGAACAGTGAAACAATATTGGGATTGTCCTTCCTCATGCTTGGGAAAACACCTGGTGGGTGGGGGACACCCTTCATCCACCTGGCTTTGTGTTCAAGTAAAAGTCTTGTGATTTAATTGGGATTGTCCTTCCTCATGCTTGAGGAAACACCTGGTGGGTGCGGGGGGCGCCCCTCATCCACCTGGCTTTGTGTTCACATGAAAGTCTTCTGATTTAACCTGTGAAAATTTGGGATAAAAGACTTATGGTTTGTTCCATTAAATGGCTTCTGCACTAGACAGGAGTCCAGTCTCTTTCTTTCTTTCTTTTAATATCTATCCCTCCTACCAAATCGGCTTCTGCACTAGACAGGAGTCCAGTCTCTTTCTTTTTTTCTTTTATTGTCTATCCCTTCCAGATTCACCGATGCCATCTTTCCTACCAGGGACCTCCAATATCTGCAGGGGCTGGTCCCCCACAACTGGCACTCAATGTGGGGCCCTGGAAAGATAAGCTTTTCTCTCATTTCAGGATGGCTAGGATCTTACCCAGGGTGCTGCAGACCCCTCTGTAGAGACAGGCAGAGCAAGTACGGGTAAGGATTGAATTTTTGATGCCAGAGCCACCATGAACCAGAGCGTGTCTAAGGAATGTAAAATGTTCATCCATATCTTAATGAATACTTTGTCTAAACATGGAGCTAAAGTTTCTTTTTCCAATCTAGCTCGTTTTCTACACTTTGTGCAAAAGCACTGTCCTTGATTTCCTGAAAAAGGGATGGTGAGTTTGAACACCTGGATTAAAATTGGGTAGGAGTTACGGCTATATTATTCACATTATGGGCCTGAAGAGGTTCCCCCCAATGCCTTTTCCTTGTGGAATTTAATTAGAGATGCTTTAGATCCACAGCATGATTTTGAGAAATTTCCATCCAAGAAAACTGCCACTGATGATGAGGAAGACAAAGATCCTTTTCTTTTCACTGCTGCTTCTGTGCCTCCTGAGTATGATGACAAATTGTCCCCACAGGACACAGCTGATCTGGAGGAGGAGGCTGCTAAGTATCATGAGAATGTGCCTATTGTTAACTCCGTGCTTCCACCCAAACCGGTTTCTCCTTCTAATGCTAAGGTCACAAAATCTAATTCAGCACCCCCTTTTCTTTTTGGAATGCATGCTGTACAAGCTGAGGCAGAAAAGGAGGGAGATTTCAGCCTTATGGGTTGCTTCCTTGTACAGTTCTATCCGGATATTAGCAGGGCAGACCGTGCCCAATGGGAACCCCTGCCATATAAACTTGTGAAGGAACTGTGAGAAACAAGTTCAAAATATGATCCTCTTGCACCTTATACTCTTACTATTCTGGATCCATTTGCCTCTAGATGAATGACTCCTGCAGACTGGCAACAACTAACTAAAAGCTGCCTGACAGGAGGAGCCTTTCTATTATGGAAAACTGAATATGAGGACCAAGTAAGAATCCAAATGGATCAGAATCAAAATCGGTCTAGCAGGTCATTTATTATTTCTTGTGACATGCTCTCCAGCTCTGGTATGTACACCCAGCTTGCTAACCAAAGTTCTCTGCTAAAGGTGTCTTACTTCAGATAAACCATTGTGCTGTCACTGCTTGGAAAAAATTACTGGCAGATACCACTCAGACCTCTTCTTTATCTTATGTTAAACAAAAGGCTGAGGAAAGCTACGAGGATTTCATTTCCAGACCTACCACAGCTGTTAATCTGGTAATTACTAATGAAGAGGCAGCAGAAATTCTCATTAGACAATTGGCTTTTGAAAATGAAAATAATACTTGCCAAGCTTTAATCCGACCCATAAGGAAAACTGGGTGAATAACTGATTATGTCCACCAATGTGCAGATGTTAGCCCAGCCACAATGCAGAGTGTAGCCTTGGCTGCAGCTTTAAAGAGAGAAACCGTTTCACAGGTCGTCCAAGGTATGCAGGGTGCTGGTAAACTAAAGCCATTTTCTCCACAATCTTGTTTTACTTGTGGGCAGGCTGGTCATTTTAGTAGAAACTGTCCTACCAAGCAGAAAGCTGCCTCCACAGATGGTGCACCATTGCCACCTACTGGGGCTAATCGACCAAAAACCTTGTGTCCCAAATGCCAAAAAGGCTTTCATTGGGCTAGGGAATGCTGATCTATATTTCATAAAAACAGCACTCCTTTAAATCAACAGCAAGCCACCTCGGCTCAGGGAAACTTCCAGAGGGGCCAACCCCGACCCCAGATAACAATAGGGGCAGCCACCACCATGAACCCATTCATTCCTTTTGTTCCATCACAGAACTCATCCGAGCCACCCCAGGGAGTGCAGGATTGGACTTGTATTCCTCCACCATTACAATATTAACTCCGGACATCCCGGTGACCCCATTCCTATGGGAGTAAAGGGCCCTCTCCCAGAAGGAATATTGGACATTATATTGGGTAGAAGTTCCTTGTCTTTACAAGGAATTTCCATTATTCCCTGGAGTAGTGGATTCAGATTACACAGGAGAAATCTAGGTAGTTGCTGCTCCCCCTAGCAAAATGTGCAGTTTAACAAAGGCCAAAGAATAGCCCAGTTGCTGCTCTTGCCTTATCACAAAGCAGGTAAAACTTTAACTAACCTGCCTAGAGGTGACTCTGGGTTTGGTTCTAGTGATGTTGCTTTTGGGGTTCAGGAGGTTACTAATTCTAGACCTCTAAAAGATTTATTTATACAAGGAATTAAAATTACAGGCTTGTTAGACACAGGAGCCAATGTTTCTTGTATTGCCAGGAAGGATTGGCCTGCCTCGTGGCCAAGTCGTATGGCTCCTTCAGGACTTGTAGGAATTGGTCAAGCACCCTCAGTAGCCAAAAGTTCTCAGATTTTAAATTGGGCAGATGATGAAACTTCAGGAACTTTTTGCCCATCTGTTATTCCATCTATCCCCTTTACCTTATGGGGAAGAGACATTCTCTCACAAATGGGCATGCTTTTGTATAGCCCTAATGACAAAGTCTCATCACAAATGCTGCAGTTGGGCTATGATCCCCTTAAGGGACTTAGTAAAGACAGGCAAGGAATACAGGAGCCTGTTCAAGTAACTGAAAAAACTAGTAGAACAGGTATTGGCTATCCAAATTTACCATAGGGGCCACTGTTTCTGGGACTGCCGACCCTATAATCTGGAAAAACAACAAACCAGTTTGGGTGGAACAATGGCCCATGCCCTCGGAGAAACTTAAGGCAGCTAAAGAACTAGTCCAGCAGCAGCTGAAAGCTGATCATATAGAGCCTTCTAATAGTCCGTGGAATACTCCTATTTTTGTTATTAAGAAAAAAATCTGGTAAATGGAGACTTTTGCAGGATTTAAGAGCTATCAACACCACTATGGAACCAATGGGAGCTTTACAGCCTGGACTTCCATTGCCGGCTGCTATACCTATTAACTTTAATATTATAGTTATTGATTTACAGGATTGTTTCTTTACTATACCTTTAAGCCCAGAAGACTGTAAACGGTTTGCATTTAGCTTACCATCTCATAATTTAATACGGCCATTTCAGAGATTTCAGTGGTATGAAAAACAGCCCTACCTTGTGCCAGAAGTATGTGGACGCTGCTTTACAAGGTATTAGAAGACAATACCCTAATCTCTATTTAATCCATTATATGGATGACATTTTGCTGGCTCATGAAAATCGTGCCTCTTTACATGAAATTCTTAATGAAACTGTGATTGCTCTAACTGATTGCAGTTTGAAAATTTCTCCTGAAAAGATTCAAACCAATCCTCCTTTCACATATCTTGGCTGTGTGTTAAACACACAAACAGTGAGTCATCAACTTTTGCAGTTACAAAAAGATCATTTGGTGACCTTAAATGATTTCCAAAAACTGTTGGGAGATATCAATTGGATTAGACCTTACTTATACATATTACCATGTCAGATTTAAAACCTTTATTCAATATTTTGCAAGAAGATTCTTCTCCCAACTGCAAGAGAAGTCTAACATCAGAGGACAAGGAAGCCTTGTCCCTTGTGGAAAAGGCTATTGAGTCTCAAAAGGTCAAAAGAATAGACTACCATCTTCCTTGGGACTTAATTATTCTGGCCACTCTCCATACTCGCGCAGGGTGCCTGTGGTAGGAAGGTCCAATGGAATGGCTCCATCCACTGGTAACATCTTTAAAAATATTGGCTTCTTATCCTTATTTAGTGGCCTTGCTTGTAACCAAAGGGAGACAAAGAAGCGGTGAATTATTTGGACATGATGTACACAATATAATTGTTCCTTATGACAAATTTCAATTTCAGACCTTATTTCAAACTAGTGACAATTGGCAAGTAGCATTAACTGATTACAGAGGACAAATTCTATTCCACATAACTAAAAGTTCTCTGTTATAATTTGTGAGACAAAATCCTATAATTTCTCCTCGCAACTGTTCCTCAGTCCCCCTTGAGGGGGCAGCTTTGGTGTTTACTGACGGCTTGTCTAATGGCAAAGCCGTGGCAGCTATTAATAATGAATCTCATGTGCTGAACACCTCTGAATCTTCAGCCCAGAAGAGCTGAGGGCAGTTTTGTATGCCTTCACTGCCCTGGAATTTTCCAAATTTAATTTATACACTGATTCTTGTTATATTACGGGACTGTTTCCTCATATTGAAACAGCTTCCATTCCGACCAACAGAACTACAATTTTGGAACTATTAACTCAGTTACAGCAACTAATTAATAACAGAAAGAAAGTTTTTTGTGGGCCATATTGAGTCTCATTCTGGCCTTCCAGGATGTTTACACCAGGGTAATCAATTGGCTGATGCCCTGACTAAGCCTACTGTTTGTGCTGCAGCAGAGGCTGAGGCAGTTACTCAGGCTCAACTTTCTCATCAAATTCATCATCACAGTGCTACAGCCTTATGTTATCAGTTTCACTTACCTAGGGAGACGGCTAGACAAATCATTAAGAATTATCGATCCTGCCCCACCTTTGTTCCAGCTCCAGGAGGAGTTAACCCTCAAGGACTAAGACCTAATGTGCTATGGCAAATGGATATAACTCATTTTCCCAGATTTGGGAAATTGTCTTATTTGCATGTGACTGTGGATACATCTTCTCATGTTGTTTTAGCTTCAGCAAGAACTGGAGAACCCTATAAGGACGTGGCACAACATTTATTCTTTTGCTTTTCACAGTTAGGCATGCCAAAACAGTTAAAGACTGGCAATGGTCCGGCATACATGTCTAAATCTTTCCAGCAATTTTGCTCCCAATTTAACATTTCTCACTCCACAGGAATTCCCTACAATCCACAAGGTCAAACCATAGTTGAAAGAGCACACCCAAACTTTAAAAAATCAAATAATTAAATTACAAGAGGGGGATTTCAAGTATAGTTCTCCTCACCATAGCTTAAATCATGCTTTATTTGTTGTTAACCATTTAAATTTGGACTCTTCAGGCTATTCAGCTATGGCTAGACATTGGAATCCAGAAGGAAGTATAAAACCTCTGGTAAGGATCCCCTTACAGGGCCTGCTTTATTTCATGCTCAAGTCAAACATGTTACTAATCGTAATTTTTCTTATGTAGGGCATTCCAACTCCCTCCCTATTTGTTTTTATGATAGTTCTGCTTTTAATAATTACCAGGCTTCTTACTAAATGTCTACCTTTAGGTCTCTGAGTACAGAAAGCCCTTATCAGGACAATATCAAGGACAGTTGGTGGCTGGAGATGTCAATGCCTGGAGGAATCGCCCCTGGCCGTGCGATTAGAGCTTCACCACCTCTCAGTGTACCTGCTTGCCCCTTCAATGATACGGAAAAGGACTGGTCACTCATCCAGTGAGATACTGGCTTCCCAAAATGGAGAGACTGCTTATAACTCTAAGGTGGACTATCCTGTACCCGGTAAGAGACTATATATTAGTGACTGGGGTTTTAACGTCTCTATGCTTGCTGAAACTAGAAGGCACTCCAATGGATGTGTACCCCCAAAACTTTCATTTTAAACTGAAATCAGACAAGCCATTCAACCTCATTTGTGGAGAGCCCTCACAGCCCTTCAACCAGTCAGCCTGACTAGGCCTGTGGGACAAACTCAGCAGTACCACATTAGGGCATACTTGCAGTCCTCTTACATGTTTTTAGTATGGAATGAGTACCAAACTGTTAAAATTGAGTATCATAACAATGTTTATAAGGTGTCTTGTACTGAGTGTATTAACTAATTGTTTAACTGATGCTTCTTATGAGGGATTGGTTATTCTCAGACAGCCTCCTTATGGCTTGCAGACACTGTATGAGGTTAATTCCCTTTTGGAAAGACAGCAAAGATTTTTAGCCATTTTAATTTTAGGAATTATAGTATTAATAGCTATTGCTACTTTGGTAACAGTTTCAGCTGTAGATCTATCTAAGGAATTTCATACAGCAACCTTTGGTGATCAATTATCTAATAATGTTTCTATTGCATTAGCTACTCAGGAGATTATAGATTGAAAGTTAGAAAGTAAAGTTAATGCTTTAGAGGAGGCAGTTTTAGCAGTAGGACAAGAGCTTGTAACCTTAAAGATAAAATTGGCTCTCTGATGTCACTCTGAGTTTAAGTGAATTTGCCTCACTCCTTTGGAGGTGAATAAGTCTGTCCATACTTGGGACAAGATAAAGAATCATATTCTTGGAACTTGGAATCATTCCGACTTGAGTATAGACCTTACTAAATTACATCAACAGATACAGGACATACCTGTTGCTGAAAAACAGTTTCAATCCACTGAATTGTCTAGTTCTATATTTAATAATTTTTCATCATTCGTTAACCAAAAGTCATTATGTCTATACTCATTAATGTGGGAATTTGCGGGGCAGTGATTCTTGTGTTGCTATGCCTACTTCCAATTATTTTCAGAGTACTGAAAAAGAGCATTTTTCAGCTCAACAGAGAGTTTCACAGTTTTGTGCTAAAAAAATAAAAAAGGGGAGATGTTGGCAGCCGGCCATGAAGGCTCACTGAGTGTTAGGGATCAGGGAGGGCCGTGGACCCTGAGCTAAGCTGAAGACTCTGTGACTGTGACAGGCATGGCTAGCTCTAGAAACTCATTGTTCCTGTTTCCCATGAACTGCGGCTTCAGCTTAGGTATTAGATATAATTCAAACTCAGGCCACATTTGAGAGCCTTCTATATGGTACAAGCCTCTTTATAAGATTTCAAAGTATATTTGTAGAATTAGTATATACATATGGAGAGCTTTTTTCAGCTTTAGATGGTATAGATGATTATCTAGAGTTACCAGAAATGTCCCAGCATGAACTTTGGACTGGACCACATTCCTAAGGACCCAGCATGTACTTTGGACTGGGCTGCATTCTTTTAAACCAGTTTTAGCTACAGTTCGTGTAGGGTTTTTCTACTTATTATAGAAACTGAATTTATTTTACTCAGAAAGTATTGTAGAATAGGTTGTGCTAATGTCAGGGAATTATGTTAGTTCAAGCATGATCAAACATGATATTCTGAGGTTTAATAAAAATACAGCTAACTTTAGAAATTTCATTGTTCCCATTTTCTACTATTGCGGTTTTGGCCTTAGTACAATTTACGGTTTATATTTGGGTTTTATTTTTAGAAGATTTATTGCTCATGATCAGTTTTATATATTAGGATTAGGGATTAGAAACTTTTATAGAAATTAAGATAGATATATAGGATTTCAGAATAGCCATTTTGTTAAGAGATTGTAATCAATTGTTTGTAGAAACAGCCCAGTGTGATCTTTGGACTGGGCCACATTCTTTAGGAACTGGTTTGAGCTATAATTAAGAGTTTCTATAGCATAGGTAGAATTAGTACAGAATAGAAAGGTATTAGGATTTCAGTTAGTCATTAGGTGTTGTGTATGCATCAGTTTTAGAAGTTATTGATTATTAGAATATTATGATGTTACAATTGTTGTATTGTTTTTGAGGAACATTAAATAAGTATAAGGAACAGTGAAACAATATTGGGATTGTCCTTCCTCATGCTTGGGAAAATGCCTGGTGGGTGGGGGACGCCCCTCGTCCACCTAGCTTTGTGTTCACATAAAAGTCTTGTGATTTAATTGGGATTGTCCTTCCTCATGCTTGAGGAAACATCTGGCGGGTGGGGGACGCCCCTCATGCACCTGGCTTTGCATTCACGTGAAAGTCTTGTGATTTAACCTGTGGAAATTTGGGATAAAAGACTTACGATTTGTCCCATTAAACGGTTTCTGCACTAGACAGGAGTCCAGTCTCTTTCTTTCTTTCTTTTATTATCTATCCCTTCCAGATTCGCTGACGCCATCTTTCCTTCCAGGGACCCCCAATATCTGCAGGGGCTGGCCCCCCGCAGACCCCAACTCCTGCCTTCCACCCCACCTTAGCTTCAAAGCCTAGAGCACTCACAGATGATAGTCCCAGAGGACATCTTCCCACAGCCAGTCACTTGATCCCAAAGGTAGATTTATTCCAAGACTGTAGAAGGCACAGGCACTCTCAGAAGGGGAGGAGGAGGAGGAGGAAGAGGAAACAGCTCTTTCTGGTACAACTGGGCATCAAATCAGAGCATTCTCGGTACAGTCAGAAAAGAGAAAGCAAAACAACTGAAAATCTGTGA
>NW_007253434.1:0-911 GCF_000164805.1 Carlito syrichta
AATAATCCAAAAGACACACACACAGTGGTACCCATCAAAAAAATGGCTAGTCACTTAATCATTCATTATTTAGGAGATCCAAACACTAAGGCAGCAATCACAGAGGAAAGCTAGTCAATGCGGCACAGAACACAGAGGAAGACCATGTTCTGGGGCATCAATCAAGATGCGATGTAGTCACTGGGCACTAATCATTGAGGAGGACCAGTCACTGGGACAAATATAAAGGAAAGAGGCAGTCACTGGGTTACCATTAATAGAGGAGGGCAATTCATGGCAGCACCCATCTTCAAGGTGGGCCAGACTTGAGGTCACCCCTCAAACAGAATGACTAGTCCATGGTACATCCATCACAGAGAATACCTAGTCATTATGGCATCCAAAACAGAGGAGGGCGAGTCATAAAGCCACCCATTATGGAAAAGAGCCAGTCATTGAGGCATCCTTCAAAACGGAAGGATAGTCACTAGGGCAACCAGTTTGGTGGGGTTTCAGTCACTGAGATATGAATCACAGAAGAGTCCCAGGCACTGGGGCACAAATAATGAAGGAGATCTAGTCACTAGGACACCCATTACGAGGGTCACAGTCACTGGGGCACCAATGACAAAAGAGGGCCTGTGAATTGTTCAGCCATCATAGAGGAGGGACAGTCACTGAGCACCCAACACAGAGGTGGAACAGTCATGAGTCTCACCTCATAGAGGAGAGCTAGTCACGATACTTCTGACATAGAGAATGAATAGTCACTTTACTACCCAAAGGAGAGGAGGGCAAGTCATTGAGGCACAAATAAGGAGGAGGCCCAAACATTGAAGCAATCTTCACAACAGACGATTAGTCACTTGGACAGTCATTAATTAGAAGGGCCAGTCACCGATAGATCCATTACAGAAGACAACCAATCAGTG
>NW_007253434.1:1944-24154 GCF_000164805.1 Carlito syrichta
AGCACCCATCACAGAGGAGAGAAAGTCACTGGGACATCCATCACAAAAAATGCCAGTCACTGATACACCCTTAATAGTGGAGGGTCAGTCACTGGGGACCAATCAAAGAGATCAGTCACTGTGTCACCTACAAAAATTGAGCACCAGTTACTGGGAAACCAATCACAAATGAGGAACAATCAATGAGTCACAAACCACAGAGGAGAGCCAGTCACTGATACAGTCATCACAAAGGAGGGGCAGTCACTGTGATAGGTATCACAGAAGAGGCCAAATCACTTAGGCACCTATCACATAGAACATCCATTTAATAGGGAACACATCACAGAGGCGTTTTCACAGGGCACCCATAACTCAGGAAGGCCAGTTATTGTGGCATCCCTCGCAGAGATGGGACTGTTATGGGGACAACACTCAAAGAGAACTAGTTACTGAGACATTCATAAAAATTAGGACTTTTCACTGTAACAACAATACATAGGCGGGCCAGTCACTATGGCACATATTATGGAAAAGTTCCAGATACTGGGATAGTCATCACAAAGGAAGTTCAGTCACTGGCATACTCATCACAAAGGAGAGTTTGTCACTGGGGCACCCAATATGGAGGAGGTCAATTACCGGGATCACCCATAACAGAAGAGGGCTAGTCACTAAGGCACCCATTATGAGTATGGGTCAGACATTGGGGTACAAATAACCAAGTAGTCACAGTGACTATGACATCCATAATGCAGGAGAGCTAGTCACTGAGAAAACCCAGTTCTGAGGCAGAAGTTAGAGAGGAAAGTTAGTTACTGGGGATCTGAACACAGTGAAAGACCAGTCAATGGGGCATCTTTCAGAGAAGGACCAGTCATCTTGGCATGCATCAAAGAGGATGGTTTATCACTAGAATATCCAACACAGAGGAATTGTAGTAACATGCCACTCACAAAGGAGGACCAGTCCCTGGAACAGCCATCACAGAAGAGGGCCAATCACTGGGGTACTCAACCCAGAGGAGGGCCAGTCACTGGGTCATCCACCACAGACAAGGGCCATCCTCTGAGGGACTCATCACAAAGGAGGGCCAGTCACTGAAGCTCCTGTCACAGAGGCAGACCAGTCACAGGATATCCCTCACAGAAGACAGTTAGTAGGACACCCAAGACAGAAAAAAAAAACTAGTCGGAGACATCGCAATGGACTAGACAGTCACTGCGGTACAAATGGTGATGCCACCACCGCTGCCACCGCAGCACCTCCCCCACTGCTGCTGCCACTGCTGCCGGCCATACCACATCACACCACCTGGGCCCGAAGCGATCCACACCAAACCCCTTCAGGGAAGATATGCTGGGATCGCTGCCACCTCTCCTGAGACCGAGACTGTCCTGCCCGCCCAGCATAAGGCTCCTGTTGCCTGCTCTGAGGCAGGCAGCCATCTTGTTCCTGTCCAGCACCACCCCATCTGGGGCGAGCAGCTGAGATAGCACCACCTGCTGGCAATTCAAGGTAACAACACTGAAACAGGAGAAACAAGCTTCATAAAGACATAGACCAGAGTGCTGAATGGAGGGTAATCTGAACTGTCCTTCACAGCAGACCAGGGACAACTGACTCTAACTGCAAACTAATTTGCCAGCTTGAAAAGAAAACTAGAAAGCAGACCTGAAAGGACACTGGACTTAAACGAAATGTCTCAGTGTGCTTCATTGATTCTATTAGTTTAATGACTTAATTATATTCCTACTGTAGTGTTCCCTTTTTTTTTTCCTTTTCCTTTTCTTCTCTTTTCTTCTCTCTGTAACCCATATCTTTGTATAGAGGAACAGCACACTAACAAGGTAGTTGGTTAGCTTGTATGTTAGCATTACTATATGTTTTATTTTTATTTTTTATTTTTTGTATGAGAGTTGGTTCGTCTGTAGCTGTGGTCTATTGTTTTTATCTGTTTCAGTATAGGCCTCTCTCTCTATTTGTTGGCACACTCGTTTGTTTCCCCCCTTACTCCTCTATCTCTCCACTCCCCTCTTCAACCCACTATCTGCTCCATTCGTTCTCCTCTGCTAACCACATTTTATTTCAGGGAGTAAACCTATAGCCCCACTGCACAGACAGATTCCAGGGCAGATAAAGTAGGTTCCACATTATCCACACATCTGTCAGTGAATACCACGACCTGCAGACAGATTTTGAATCACAGCTCTCCCCTTAAGTAAATCTCAAAACTGCAAAAAGGAGCACCTCCAACCTACAGTGCAACTTCAGAATTGAACAAAGTAAGATGACATACATAAAGAATAGGAGATTGAACAAACAGAAGTAAAACCAATCCCTTTACCCCTGAATAACAGAATTGAAGAAGACGGTGACGTGGAGGGAAGGAAAAAGTAGGGAGGGGGAAAAACCGCACAAATGAAGAAAAACCAAAAGAAGAATATAGGTTTTACACAGACCCCTGGGAAGTCAGACACTGAGAAAACAGATTCTGGAACACAAACAATGAAGAGGCCCAGAATGACTGGTTACATGCAACAAACCCAGACATCAAGACATTATGGAGAGAATTTAAAAAATTGAGGAGAGACAAGAGGAAAATAGGAAGGAGCTGATGTCAGAAATGACAGCAGTAAAGAATACTGTGATGGAAATGAACAACAGACTAATAAGTATGGAAAGCAGAATCAGTCAAGCAGAAGAAAACATCTCAGAGCTTGAAGACCAAAACACAGTACTAACCCAAACTGTCAAAAACATAGAAAAGAAGCTCAAAAAGACAGAACAAAATCTGAAAGAGATGAATGATCACTTCAAGAGACCAAACCTAAGAGTAATTGGGCTTCCTGAGGCAGAGAAAGAAACAGCCACACTGGAACAAACATTTCATGAAATCATCCAAGAAAACTTCCCTCATCTCATTAAGGATGAAAAAATTCAAACACAAGAGATTCGGAGAACCCCTACAAGACAACAAATGAGAAGACCAACTCCCAGACGCATAATAATTCGCCTAAACAAAGTAGCTATAAAAGGAAAAATCCTAAAGGGAGCAAGAGAAAAAGGCCAGACTACCTCCCAGGGAAAACCAATTAGAATAGTAGCAGATTTATCCACAGAAACGCTTCAGGCCCGGAGAGCCTGGAGCCCCATCTTCAAAGTTCTAAAAGAGAAACAATTTCAACCAAGAATAATCTACCCAGCCAAACTAAGCTTCATTAGTGAGGGAGAATTGAAATCTTTTCCAGATATCCAATCCCTAAGAACATATGCTGCCACCAGACCACCTCTACAAGAAACACTTTAAAAAGTACTGAACCCAGAAGAAAAAGAAAAAGAACAACAGCATTCTTCACAAGAGTACAGGCAAAAGATTAAAAACACACATGAACCAACTCCAACACCCAAAGAAAGACAACTAACAAACAGGAACAACTCTGTAAGAACCTTATGGCAGGGATCAACTCTTGCATTTCAATTATTAGTCTAAATGTGAACGGACCAAATGCACCACTGAAAAGACATAGAATGGCAAAATGGATAAAATATCATCAGGCAACAATCTATTGCCTTCAAGAGAATCGCTTCACTAGAAAGGACACCCACAGACTCAAAGTAAGAGGATGGGAAACAGAATACAAAAGAAAGTAGCAGTAGTGATCTTAATTTCAGACAAAATACCCTTCAAGCTATTGAAAATCAAAAAAGATACAGAAGGCCACTACATAATGATAAAAGGCTCAATGCATCAACAAGAAATACCTATCCTAAACATATATGCACCCAACATAGGTTCACCAACTTTCATAAAGCAACTTCTTGGAAAACTAAAGAAAGATATCGACTCTAACATATCATAACTGGGGACTTTAATACCCCACTAACAACCCTAGACAGATCATCAGGAAAAAAAATCAGCAAGGAGATCTGGAACCTCAATGTGACTTTGGACCAAATGGACTTAATTGATACCTACAGAACACTCCATTCAAAGACCACAGAATACACATTCTACTTATCACCACATGGAACATATTCTAAGATTGACCACATACTCGGCAATAAATCAAGTATAAGCAAATTTAAAAGGACCGAAATTCTACCAAACACCTTCTCAGAACCCATTGGAATAAAAATAAACAATGACACCAACAAAGTACCCCCAAAACCCTCAAAGACATGGACACTAAACAGCATGATGCTAAACAACTCCTGGGTCAATGACGAAATCAAAACAGGGATCAAAAGATACCTGGAAACAAATGAAAATGAAGAAACATCTTACCAAAATCTCTGGGATGCCCTGAAAGCTGTAGTAAGAGGGGAATTTATATCCCTACAAACACACATGAAGAAAATGGAAGTAACAAAAATTCACAACCTAACAAGCCACCTAAAGAAACTGGAAAAGCAAGACCACAAAAACTCTAATTTCAGCAAAGAATTCAGATCACCAAAATAAAAGCCCAAATCCAGGACATAGAAGACAAAAAGATAATACAAAAAATAAATGAAACAAAAAGCTGGTTCTTTGAAAGGATAAACAAGATCGTTGGTCCCCTAGCTAGACTGACTAAGAAAAAACGAGAAAAAAACCAAATAAGCACAATCTGAAACACAAAAGATGAAGTCACATCTGACCCTCAAGAAATACAAAAGATCATTAGAGACTACTACGTACACTTGTATGGAAACAAACTTGAAAACCTTAAGGAAATGAAGGACTTTCTGATGTCACACAACCTTCCTAGGTTGGAACAAAAAGAAATTGAGACCCTAAATAGACCAATAACAATCAAGGAAATCAACTACGTAATAAGAAAACTTCCTACAAAAAAAAGCCCTGGTCCAGGTGGCTTTCCAGCAGTTTTCTACAAGACATTTAAGAAGGAGCTGATACCAATCCTACTGAAGGTATTCCAGGCGATTGAAAAAGATGGAACTCTCCCCAAATCATTTTACGAAGCCAACATCACATTGATACCCAAGCCAGGTAAAGATCCAACAGAGAGAACTACAGGTCAATATCTTTGATGAACATAGATGCTAAAATTCTCAACAAGATCCTAGTAAACCGGATTCAGCAATACATCTAAAAAATCATCCACCATGACCAAGTAGGCTTCATTCCTGGGATGCAAGTTTGGTTCAACATTCGTAAAACCATAAATGTAATTAAATACATCAACAGATGTCAAAACAAAAACCACATGATCATATCATTAGATGCAGAAAAAGCTTTTGATAAAATCCAGCACCCCTTCTTGATAAAAACCCTTGAACATCTAGGCATACAGGGAACATGCCTCAAAATAGTAAAAGCCATCTACGAGAAACCCACAGCCAGCATACTCCTAAATGGACACAAATTGGAACCAATTCCCCTGAAAACTGGAACTAGACAAGGATGCCCACTCTCACCCCTCCTGTTCAACATAGTATTGGAAGTCCTGGCTAGAGCAATAACAGAAGAGGAGGCAATCAGAGGTATTCAAATAGAAAAAGAGGAAGTCAAGTTATCTCTCTATGCAGATGATATGATGGTGTACCTTGAAAACCCAAGAGAATCTGTCAAAGGCCTCCTTACATTGATAAAGACCTTTGGCAAAGTCTCAGGATACAAAATAAATGTACAAAAGACAATCGCATTTCTCTACACCAATAATAAACAAACAGAAACCCAAATAAAAAACACAATTCCATTCACAATAGCCACAAAAAAAAAAAATGAAATACCTTGGCATCTTCCTAACCAGAGACTTGTGAAAGACCTTTACAATGAAAATTACAAAACACTGCTCAAAGAAATGAAAGCTGACATGAACAAGTGGAAAAATATCCCATGCTCATGGATCGGAAGAATCAACATTGTGAAGATGTCCATCTTACCTAAGGCAATCTATAATGCAATACCCATTAAATTACCAACAACATTCTTCTCAGACCTAGAAAAAACAACACAGGAATTCATATGGAAACACAAACGACCAAGAATAACCAGAACAATCCTCAGCAAAAAAAAACAAAGCAGGTGGTATCACAATACCAGACTTCAAACTTTACTATAAAGCTACAATCATCAAAACAGCTTGGTATTGGTACAGGAACAGGCATTTAGATCAATGGAACAGAATTGAGATTCCAGAAGCAAAATCTCAATTTCTCAACCAACTCATCTTCGACAAAGCCCCCACCACCTACCACTGGGGAGAGGAGAACCTATTCAGTAAATGGTGCTGGGAAAACTGGCTGACCACATGCAGAAGATTGAAACAGGATCCCTATCTAACCCCATGTACAAAGGTTAACTTCAAATGGATCAGAGACCTAAATGTAAAACCTCAAACCATAAGAACCTTAGAAAAGGAAGGAAATACCCTCATGGAAATCGGAACCTACATTCAATTCCTGTTCAAAACCCAAAACCCACAGATCATAAGAGAGAAGAAAGACAAGTGGGACCTTATTAAACTGACAAGCTTCTGCAAAGCCAAAGAAACCATCAAGAGAGCAGGGAGACAGTCTACAGACTGTGAAAAGCATTTGCCAACTCTAAGTCTGACAAAGGCTTAACATGCTGGATCTACAAGGAACTGAAACATACTGAAAAGAAGAAAACAAACAACCCCATTATAAAATGGGCAAAAGATATGAACAGACACTTCACAAAAGAAGACATCCAAGAAGCAAACAAGCACATGAAGAAATGCTCAACCTCACTAATCATCAGGGAGATGCAAATCAAAACCACACTGAGATAGCACCTAACTCCAGTCAGAATGGCAATTATCAACAACTCAAAAAATAACAGCTACTGGAGAGGGTGTGGTGAAAAGGGAACACTTCTACACTGTTGGTGGGAGTGTAAATTAGTGCAACCTCTGTGGAAAGCAGTGTTGCGATTCCTAAAAGCTGTAAAAATCGACCTTCCATATGATCCTGCAATCCCCCTACTGGGAATATACCCTGAAGAACTCAAATCACTCTATAAAAAAGATACCTGCACACTTATGTTTATTGCAGTGTTGTTCACAATAGCAAGAACCTGGAATCAACCATGCTGCCCATCAAAAGAAGACTGGATTAAAAAAAACGTGTTACATATACATGATGGAATACTACGCAGCCATAAAAAAGAACAAAATCATGAATTTCACAGCAACCTGGATGGAACTAGCGTCTATAATACTGAGTGACTTCTCACAGAAACAAAGATCTGAGTATCACATGTTCTCACTCATACAACATTCAATGTAATACTATAAGAAAATGACTGATGGTACCGGGAAACTATGGGGGGGAGGGGGATGGGGTTAACAGTAGCAAACATCTGTCTGGGAATGAAAAAACACCTCTTATCAACAGGGTGCCTGAATTAAACGTAATTGTACACCTAACCCTTAACTGTACCCCACAAAACCATAATAAAAAATATTGATTAATAAAAAAAAAAAACTAGTCATTGTGGCATTCATAGCAAATTAGGGGAAGTCACTGGGTCATCCATTATGGAGGAAGGCCTATCATTAGGACAAACTTCATAAAGAAGGGCTTCTTACTGAAGCATCCATTATGGTAGTGGCCCAATCACAGGGGAACTCATTATGGAGGAAGCCCAGTCACTGGACATCAATTGCAAAAGAGTGTCTGTCACTGTTCCACCCATAACAATGCAGTGCCAGTCATTGGGACACACAGCACACAGGAGGACTGTCGTGAGTTAACTCCACAAAATGGAGGACTAATCACTGAGAAACCAAGAGGATGACTTGTCACTGTTGCACTAACAATTCACAGGGGTACCCATCACAGAGGACAATTCACAGGGGTACCCATCACAGAGGAGTGCTAGACACTGGGGAACCAATGATCAAAGTGGCCCAATTACTGGTACAAATATCAGAGAAGAGGACAATAACTTGCACACTCATTATAGAGGAGGTACAGTCGTTGGGGTAACTATCACAGAGAAGAGTCAGTAACTGGGACACCCATCACAGACTAGGTCGGACTATAGGTCACCCATAATATTGGAGTGGCAGTCATGGGGGCAACCATCAAAAGGAAGTCCAGTCTCAGTGGCACCTTTCTGAGAGGAAGACCAGTCAATAAGGCACTTAATACAGTGGTGGACCTGTCACTGGAACAACTATCACAAAGGAGGGTCAATCAGTCGGGCACATATCACAGAAGAGGGTCATTACCTGTGGTACCCATCACAGAAGAGGACTTGTGACTGTGGCAATGACAACACAGTAGGGACAACCACTGGGCACGCATTATGTAGGACAGACAGTCACTGAGATAACCATCACAGAGCAGGGCATTTCACTGGACCTCCCCATCACTGAGGAAGATCAATCACTGGGACACCCATCAGAAAGGAGGACTGCTCACTGGGAGACCCATCATAACCTAGTTACTGAGATGCACATCACTGAGTATGGCTAGTGACTAGGGCACCCATTATGAAGGACGGACATTCACTGAGGCACAAATAACCAAGGAGGCACACTGTGGCATTCATAATGGAGGATGGCTACTCACTAAGGCAGACATTACTTAGGACAACCAATCATGTGCATCAGCCAGGGAATATGAAAAACTCCTACTAAGTGAGGTTGGAGCATTCAAGTTAGTAAAAAATGGGATTTAAATATTCTAGTCTGGGGTTGGGGAAATTGGCAGCTGAGTCATTCGAAATATGAGAGTCCCAGTGTGAGTGAGTGAGTGTATGAAAAAATTTGTGTACATCCTCGTGAGTGAGAGGGCATGTCAGTGACTGTGTGACGGCTAGGGAGTTCGCTGCCAGGGTTCTCCTGGTGTAGCAGCTGGTGCTGTAACTGCTGGGCCCCTAGTGATTCCCAAGATCCCAAAGTCAAGCATACTTTTTAAATAATCAGTAAAACCTTCCTGGGAAGAAAATGCTGGGAGAGACTAACTGGGGGCTTCTGAGCAAGTGGTCAGGACCTTGGTGCTACAACTGGTGTTGCAGTTTTTCTGCTTGAACCCTGGCTCTTCCCAGGTCATGAAAACTGAGCACCATTAATTTTAACAGACAAAAGTTTTCCTGTGAAGAAGTAGCAGGGAAAAACTACCACCCAAGGCTCTGCCTCACCACTGCAGCCGGAGAGACTAACAACTGCAAGCTTTGCCTCACCACTTCAACACTTGGCTGTACACTGGAAGCAGGGACTGAGCAGGGAGTCCAGAGGCAGAGTATCATGGAAGAGGACAAGAGAGGCCCACACCACCATCTTGAACGCAGGACAGGAAAGTGCTCTGACTTGCTCACCATGGACCAACAAATCCAATTCCTGGGACTGGTAGATCAAGTACTCAAGGGTTAATTGTGACCAGAGGGAATATTCTGAAAGCACAAACTTCAGAGGGACCTGACTATTGCTCAGTCCTAGGCGCCCCAACCCCTACCCTAATCCAACTTCAGGAAAAATTGTGTGGCCAGAAAAGTATGAGAAAGGAATCCAAATATATCAGTGGTAACTCCTGGCTGACCAAAACCCCCTCCTTCTCAGCAATTCTTGGAACATCAGACCAACACAGTTGGTCCATTACTGAGAGGGACAAACCCAGGCGGAGCCTTGATGTCAGTCACAACAGGAGAACTCCATTCCAGGATAGGCCTGGCTGGGGCACCCCCTGGAGTACACATCTGGGGAACAGACAATCCCACACCTCCCCATTGGAGGAAATCACCCTAACCATATGAGAGTGGGAGGGAAGGACTGCAGCTCAACTCCCCTCTACTGCCCCTCCTCTTTCTCTGCTCCACACACTGGGTAGAGGACGAAAGAAGTGGAAGTAGTACAGGAGAGACCAGATAAGAGGAACAATTACAGAAAATGCCACAAGAGGAAAGAGTATTTTAATTTGTAATTTTAAAAATTTCTCAATATTTTTTGCCTGTCTGTTAGTTTAGCTATTATAAAAATATTTTTTTCTTTTGTGCCTGAATGTATACGTGAGGATTTGATCTGCATTCCCTGTTGTTTTTCTTTTTTAAATTTTTCTTTTCCTGTGACTTTCTTCTTTTGTTTGTTGTTTTCTGTTTATGTGTGTATGTGAATGATTGAGTGTTCATCTTTCAATTACGTTGTTTTTTTTGTTGTTCTTTTGTTCTTCTGAGCTTTTAATTTTTTTTAGAAGTTTAAGAGGTGTGTCAATTTATGTGTGAGGGTTCAATCTGAATTCCGTTTGTTTTTCTGGTCTTTCTGGTCTTTGGTCCTAATCATGTGCTAGTGTGTGTGTGTGTGTGTGTGTGTTTGTGTGTGTGTGTGCGTGTGTGTGTGTGTGTGTGTATGTGTGTGTATGTTTTCAGTTTTCTTGGTTTTCTCTTTCTGTTTTGGTTTGTTTTGTTTCACTTTGTTGTTACTCCAGTTTGTTTTGGTGTGTGAATGTCTGTGTGTGTTCAATTGATTTTGTGTTGGTTTATGCATTGCATAGTAATATAGAGGGGTGCTGGGGAGTGGGTGTCAGGAAACACATACCACAAGCAGTGAACATTATAATATGCAAATAGCTTCTGAATCCTAGTGACCACTCCCCTACCATTATTCGACTTTAAAAAGCTACAAGAGACAGCAAACTTCCCATCCACCATGCTATTTCAAATTAGAACAAATATAGTGCCTGGATCAGGAAATAAAATGGGACTGAGCAAACATCAGAAGGGAAAGCCCCTCTCACTGACACTGAAAACAAAACTATAGAGAATAGCAAGAGATCTGTCAAAATAGCAAGAGATCAATCAAAATAGCAAGAGAACTGTCACCTAGGAAAAACCAAAGGAAGACAGCAGGCAATTTCAAGTGTAACAAAGAGAAAACTCCTGAAAAGTCAGAACTTGGTGCCCAAAAAATGGAAATCTTCAACTACTAGCGCCAGAATATAACATAGAGTAGGGAATGGATGGAAAGAGTGAATAAGACTCAAGAAAGAAAAGATGCGGGAGTTCCAGTATAATGGCGATGACACAGGTGGAACTGTGAGATTCTCAAAAAGTGAGTTCCCATAAAGACTCTTGATTTCTTTCCCCCACTTCCCCGCCCACTGCCAGCTGCACCCTCCCAAGTCCTGGAGACTCTCGGTGCCATGCATGGCGAGCTATCGTGGTCCCTCTTCTGCTGCTGCTCCACCACCGTCACACCAGGCCTGGCCCTGTGGAGCACCCAGATCCCTCCCTGGCTACACCATCTCACCAGGCCCCAAGCCACCCAAAGCCAACTGTGGAGACCCTCGGATACCCCTTTGTGGAGATATGAATTCCCTTGCTGGCTACACTGATCTGCCCGGCATTCAGCTGCTGCCAGCTCCCTCCCTGACTGGGGGCCCAGTTCAGTGTCATGCAGTGGCAGCCTGTGGAAGCCCTTCCCACTCACCCCTCGGAACTGCAGGCTCCATCCCTTCCTGGCCTCCCCACCATGCCAAAAGCCGCTGCTCCCCACGAAGGCCCCTAGCGCCCGTGCCCCAAAACTCTGCACCTCTGCCCGGGGTGAAGCACCCAAGCCATGGCTGGTGCTCACTCCTCAGGGTTCTGGGTCCCCACCCCGGGTTCTGGGTTCCCACGCAGCTCCATCTCAAGCTGCAGTCACCCAGGGAGACTCTAGATGCCTGCCCCTCAGAGATACCAGCTCCAGAAGTACCCTGTGCAAAGTCCAAAGCAGCTGCCTCCACCTGCCACAAACCCTTCGGAGCTCTGCGTTCCCACTCTGATTGAGGCACCCAAACTCATCTGAAGCTGCCATTGCCCAGAGTGACCATGGTGTCCTCCCTTCTCAGAGCTGTGGGCTCCATCTCTGCCTGGGGCACCCTTCCAGGCCCAAAGGAACTCTGCATCCCTGCCCAGGCTGAAGCACCCAGCCCCACATTTAGCTGCCTCCACCATGGGGGCCCCCAGTGTCTGTGCCTCCACCTCCCAGGGAAGCCCAAGTCTCCTTCCCCATGAAGCTCTGGGCTCCCTTGTTGGCCACATTGCCCCACCCCATAGCCAGACTGACCATTATGCTGACCAGCAACACCTAGCAGTCTCGCACTCCACTTCCCCCAACTCACCCCTGACAAGAGGAGGACCAGAGAACAGCTGGGTCCCTGAGACCAGGCCGAGACCTGCAGTGACTTAATTACCCAGTTCTGCCTATCCTTCAACTTGGGAACTAAAACCTCATGGTTGTGTAAGGGAACAGTACATCTTAAGGTGGTTGATCAGCTTGTGTGTCTGTATGATTTATCCCCTAATTTATTGTTGTAACTATTTTTTGTTTGTTTGTTTGGCTATTTGTTTATTTTTATTTTTGTTTTCTTCTTACTCTTATCTGTCTTCAGGTCTATTTTCATGTATTAGAGGGTATCTCTCTTTGTTCTCCCTTTTACTCTCCTGTCTCCACCTTCTGCTTCCCCCACTCCCTGTTCAATTGCTTTCCCTTTTCTTACATCATTTTACTTCCTGGGTAGCAAACCAATACCCCACTTCATGAACAGATTAAAGACAGTGGGAAGCAGAATCCAGTGTATCCATATACCTGTCAGTGAATATTTGAATCTGCAGAAAAATTTTGAATCACGGTGCCCCCTCAAATAAATATCAAAGCTGAAAGGTATAACCCCAAACCTACAGTACAGCCTCAGAGTCAAACATAGCCAGAAGATTCTCATAAGGAAGAATAGGAGATTGAACAAACAGAAGAAAAAAAACCCTGCCACACCTGATCAACAGATTTAAAGAAGACAGAAGGAGGAAAAAAAGGTAAAAAGTGGGAAGGCAAATCTACACAAATAAAGAAAAGTCAAAAGAAGTATTTAGGTCTCACACAGACCCCTGGGAGATCAGATAGAGAGAAAACAGTCTTCGGCATACAAACAATGAAGAGCCCCCAGAATGACTGGTCACATAATACAATCCCAGACATCAAGACATTAGTAATGAGGATAAAAAGAATTGAGGTGAGACAAGAGTAAAATAGGAATGAGTTGATAAATGAGATAGCAGTAAAGAATACTGTGATTGAAATAAACAACAAAGTAATTAGCATGGAAAGAAGAATTAGCTAAGCAGAAGAATCTCAGAGTTTGAAGACCAAAATCCAGGACAAACCCAAACTGTCAAAAACATAGAAAAGAAGCGTAAAAAGAAACAAAAAAACCTTCAAGAGATGAATGATTATGTCAAAAGACTGAACCTAAGAGTAATTTGCCTTCCTAAGACAGAGAGATAGAGACCATACTGGAAAAATATTTTATGAAATAATTCAAGAAAACTTCCCTGATCTCATCACTGAAGGAAAAATTCAAACACAAGAAATTCAGAGAACCCCAGCAAGAAAACAAATGAGAAGGCCAACTCCCAGATATATAATAATTTGCCTAAACAAAGTAGGTGTAAAAGAAAAAATCCTAAAGGCAGCAAGGGAAAAGGATCAGACTACCATCCAGGGAAGACCAATCAGAATAGCAGCAGAATTATCTACAGAAACCCTTCAGGCTAGGAGAGCTTCAAAGTTCTCAAATATAAACAATTTCAACCAAGAATTACTTGCCCAGCCAAGCTAAGCTTCAACCATGAGGGAGAATTAATATTTTTTCCCAGACATCGAATCCCTAAGAACCTATGTAGTCTCCAGACCACCTCTACAAGAAATACTTAAGAAAGTATTCAACACAGAAGAAAAGAAGAAAAGAATGATGACATTCTTCACAAGAGTACAGGGAAAAGATGGAAAACACACATGAATCAACCCCAAAACCAAAGGAAAGACAACCTATAAACAGGAACAATAACAACTCTATAAGAACCTCCTGACAAGGGAAAATCCTCCAAATTTCTATAATTAGCCAGAATGTGAATGAACTAAATGCACCACTGAAAAAAACAGAATGTTGGACTGCATAAGAAGCCATGACCCCATTATTTACTGCATCCAGGAGACTCATCTTACTACAAGGGACGAGCACAGACTCAAAGTTAAAGAATGGAAAACCAGGTTTCAGGCCAGTGACTCACAAAAGAAGGCTGGAGTTGCAATCTTAATATCAGACAAAATAACCTTTAAGATATCAAAAATTTAAAAAGATACAAAAGCACACTACATCTTGATAAAAGGTTCAATCCATCAACAAGAAATATCCAGCCTAAAAATATATGCACCCAACACAGGAGCACCAACATTTATAAAACAATTACTTAATAAACTGAAAAAAGATATTGACTCTAACGCTATTATAGCAGGGGACTTAAATACCCCACTGACTGCTCAATATAGATCAATGAGGCAAAAAATCAACAAGGAGATCCAGAGCCTAAACTTGACACTTGAACAAATGGACTTAGTAGATACCTACAGATTATTCCACCCAACAACCACAGAGTATACATTCTACTCATCACCACATGGAACATACTCCAAGATTGACTACATTCTTGGCCATAAATCAAGCATAAATAAATTTCAAAAGGCTGAAATATTGCAATGCACATTTTCAGACCACAGTGGAATAAAAATAAACATTAAAACCAACAACATTTCCTCAAAGCCCTCAAAGACATGGACACTAAACAGCATGATGCTGAACAATGGTTTGGTCAACACTGAAATCAAAGAAGAAATTGAAATATTCATGGAAACATATGAAAATTAAGAAACATCTTACCAAAACCTCTGGAATGCCGTGTAATCAGTTTTAAGAGGGGAATTCATATCTCTACGAGAACACATAATGAAAATAGAAAGATCACAAGTGGAGAACCTAAGAAATCACCTAAAGGAGCTAGAAAGAGAAGACCACCAAAATCCCAACTTTAGCAGAAGAAGCCAAATCACAAAAATCAGACCCCAATTGCAGGACATAGAGGATAAAAATATCATAGAAAATATCAACAAAACAAAAATTTGGTTCTTTGAAGGAATTGACAAGATTGATGGGCTCCTAGCAAGAATGACCAGGAAAAAGAGAGAAAAAGGTCAAATAAACAATCAGAAATACAAAAGATCAATCCAATACTGACCGTGACATAAAACAAAAGATTATGAGAGATTAGTATGTACACTTTTATGAAAAAACTTGAAAACAGAAGAAATGGAGGGTTTTCTGATATCACACAACCTTCTCAGGTTAAAACATGAAGGCATTGAGACACTAAATAGGCCCATAACAACCCAGGAAATTGATCCTGTCATACGAAAACTACCGACAAACCAGAGCCCTGGACAGGATGACTTTCCAGCAGAATTCTACAAAATGTACAAGGAGGAGATGATAACATTCCTATTGAAAGAATTCCATGCAACTGAGAAAGATAGAATTCTCCCCAAATCATTTTACAAAGAGAACAGAACACTGACACCCAAACTGG
The DNA here is from genome assembly GCF_000164805.1 of Carlito syrichta. Classification (NCBI taxonomy): domain Eukaryota; kingdom Metazoa; phylum Chordata; class Mammalia; order Primates; family Tarsiidae; genus Carlito; species Carlito syrichta. Next base: position 17,294 of record NW_007253434.1, read on the forward strand.
GTAAAGATTCAACAAAGAAAAAGAACTGCAGGTCAATATCACTTATGAACATAGACGCAAAAATTCTCAACAAAATTCTGGCAAATCGGATCCAAAAACACAACTCAAATATCATCCACCATGATAAGTAGGCTTCATCCCCAGGATGCAGGGCTGGTTCAATATTCATCAAAACCATAAATGTAATTAAATACATCAACAAATGTAAAAGCAAGAACCACATGATTACCTGATTACATGCAGAAAAAACTTTTGATAAAATCCAGCATTCCTTCTTGATAAAAACCCTCAAATAGCTAGGTTTCAAAGGAACATACCTCAAAATAGTAAGTGCCTTCTATGACAAAACCATAGCTAGCATATTGATAAATTTGCAAAAACTGGAATCATTTCCCCTGAAAACTGGAACAAGACAAGGTTGTCCACTCTCACCCCTCTTGTTCAATATTGTGTTGGAAGTCCTAGCTCAGACAATTAGACAAAAGAAGGAAATCAGGGGTATTCAAATAGGAAAAGAGGAAGTCAAGTTATCCCTCTTTGCTGATGATATGGTCCTATACCTTGAAAAACCAAGAGAATCTGTCAAAGACCTGCTTGCACTGATAAAGGACTTTGGGAAGGTCTCAGGGTACAAAATAAATGTAAAAGACAGCTGTACTTCTCTACACCAACAACAAGCAGACAGAGACCCAAATAAAAGGCACAATCCCATTCACAATAGTCACCAAAAAAACGAAATACCTCAGCATCTTCCTAACCAGAGAGGTGAAAGACCTTTACAATGAGAACTACTAAGCACTGCTCAATGAAACCCGAGAAGACACAAACAAATGGAAAAATAATCCATGCTAATGGATAGAAAGAATCAACATTGTTAAGATGTTTATCCTATCAAAGGTAATCTACAGATTCACCGCAATGCCCTTAAGGTACCAACATCATCCTTCTCAGACCTGGAAATCACAATACAGAAATTCATATAGAAACATAAACGACCACGAATAGCCAAAACAATCCTTAGCAAAACAAAGAAAACAGGAGGTATCACACTTTCCAAATTCAAACTTTACTACAAAGCTACAGTAATCAAAACAGCCTGGTATTGTTACAAGAACAGGCACATAGACCAATGTAACCGGATAGAGATTCCAAAAGGAAAGCCTCAATTCTTCAACCAACTCATCTTTGACAAAGCCCCCAATAACCACGGCTGGGGAGAGGAGAACCTCTTCAGTAAATACTGCTGGGAAAACTGACTGAACACATGCAGAAGATTGAAACAGGACCCCTACATATCACCATACACAAAACTTAACTCTAAATGGATCAAAGACCTACACATAAAACCTCAGAGTGTAAGAACCATAGAAAATGCAAGAAACACTCTTATGGAAATTGGAACTGGTAACCAATTCCTGAGCAAAACCTGAAGTGCCCAGGCCATAAGAGATAAGATAGACAAGTGGGACCTCATTAAACTTACAAGCTTCTGCAAAGCCAAAGAAACCATCAAGAGAGCAAGGAGACAGCCCACAGAATGGGAAAAAAATATTTTCCTATTGCATATCTGACAAAGACCTAACATCTAGGATCTACAACGAACTCAAACACACTGAAAGGAAAAAAAAAACCCTTTAAAAAAGTGGGCAAAATACATGAATAGACACTTCTCAAAATAAGATATATGGGCGGCCAACAGACACATGAAAAATTGCTCAGCCTCACTTATCATTAGAGAAATGCAAATAAAAGCCACATTGAGATACCACCTAACCCCTGTAAGAATGGCTATCATTAATAAAACAAACAGCAACAGATGCTGGTGAGGATGTGGAGAAAAAGGAACACTACTACACTGCTGGTGGGAATGCAGACTAATACAACCTCTTTGAAAGACAGTGTGACGATTTCTGAAGGAACTAGAAATTGACCTTATATATTACCCAGGAATTCCTCTATTGGGAATATACCTGGAGGAACTCAAATCATTCTACAAAAAAGATACGTGCACACGTATGTTTGTTGCAGCTCTATTCACAATTGCAAAAATGTGGAAACAATGGTGTTGCCCATCAAAGCTGGACTGGATTTAAAAAAGTGTGGTACATATACACAGTGGAATATTATGCAGCCACAAAGAAGGACAAATATATGGACTTTGCAGCAAATTCGATAGATTTGGAGTCGATCGTACTCAGTGATTTATCACAAATCAAAGAAATGAGTTCCATATATTCTCACTCATAAAGTGACCTTGAACAATTATAATGCTATAAGAAAGTAATTGGCAGTAGTGGAAAACTGTCAGGCGAAGGGGAGGTGGAACTGGTAGCTGGGTAAGAGTGCTTGGGAAGGAAAGGGTGTGCCTCATCAACAAGGGTACCTACATGATCAATATTTGTTTACCAAACCCTGAATTGTACCCTACATCTTTATAATAAATAAATAAATTAGAAAGAAAAAGAATATAGTAGAACAAGGGTACCTACATAATCAACGTGTGTATCTCTAACTCCAAATTTTAGCCCAAATATTTATAACAAATAAAGAAAAAAGAAAAAAATTAAATGGCTAGAAAACTTCAAAAAGAATAAAAGAAGACAAGATGCAATAGCGAAGAAACTTGTAAAAGAGGCTTAACAATAAAACATTTTATCCAGAAAATAACAAGATTACAAGCATGGAAAAGAGAATTTATCTAGATGAAGAGAGAATCTCAGAACTTGAAGAACTGAACATGGAATTAATCCAATCTTTAAAAAATAGATAGAAGGCTCAGAAATAAAGAACAATCCCTACAAGAGATGTGAGATTATATCAAAAAGTGAAACCTATGCCTGATTGATATTCCAGAAGAAGAAAGTGTAATGGAGAACAACTTGGAACAAGGATTCCAGGAGGAAATTAAAGAAAACTTTCCCCTCTCACCACAGATGTGACCAAACACAAGATTAACAGAGAACCCCCACAAGATATCAAATGAGAAAAACAACTCCTAGACACATAGTAATTCAACCGCACAAAGTAGGCACAAAAGAAAAATTTCTACAGGTAGCAAAAGAGAAAGGTCAGAATAACTACCAGGGACCAATCAGAATAGCAGCAGGCCTAATGGCAGAAACACTACTTCAAGAAGGGTTTAGAGAACAATATTCAAGGTCTTCAAAGATAAAAAATTTCAACCAAGAATTTCCTACCCAGTCAAGCTCAGTTTCATCAGTGATAGAATATTAAAACCTTCTCAGACATTCAAATCTAAGATATTATGCAGCTTCCAGACCAGTTTTTCAGGAGACATTTAAAAAGGTATTAAGAACAGAAGAAAGAAAATAAGAGTGACTACACACATCTCAATAGAACAGCACAGCACCGAATCAACAGAAAATACAGCACAATAACAAACTTGAAAGCACACAAACATCAACCCCAAAGCCAAAAGGTAACACACAAAGAAACAACTTAATAAGAACCTCATAATAGGGATAAACACTCGAATTTCAAATACGAGACATGGAAGACAAAAAATATCATAGAAAACATCAACAAAACCAAAAGCTGGTACTTGGAAAGAAATAACAAGATTGATTGGCCACTAACCAGAATGACCAAGTAAAAGAGAGAAAAAGCCCAAATAATCAAAATCAGAAATACAAAATATCAAATCACAACTGACCCTGAATAAATAAAAAAGATTATCAGAGATTACTATGTACACCTAAATGGAAACAAACTTGAAAACCGAGATGAAATTTAGGAATTTATGACATCACAAAACCTCTCCAGATTAAAACAAGTGAAATTGAGACACTAAATAGACCATTAACAACCAAGGAAATTGATTCTGTCATATAAAAACTACCTATTAAAAAAAAGCTCTGGACTGCATGGCTTTCCAGCAGAATTCTACAAAATGTACAAGGAGGCACTGATACCAATCTTATTGAAAGTATTCATTGGCTATGCTCGTTGACTCAGCATGCAATCCCAGGACTTGGGGAGGCCAAGGTGAGTGGATTGCCTGACCCCGTGGGCTTGAGACCTGCCCTGGCAACTTGGCAAGACAGAATCTGTACAAAAAAATCAAAAATTAGCTGGGTGTGGTAGCACATGCCTGTAGTTCCAGCTACTTGGAAAGCTGAGGTGGAAGGATTGCTGAAGCCCAGCAGGTTGAGACTGCAGTGGTCGGGAGCATGCCACTGCACTACAGTCTGGGTGACAGAGTGAGACTCCAACTCAAAAAAAAAAAAAAGAAACAAAATATTCCAGGCAATTGAGAAAGATAGAATTCTCCCCAAATCATTTTCTGAAGCTAGCACTGCAGTGATAACAAACTGGGTAAAGATACAACAAAGAAAGAGTACAGGCCAATATCCCTTATGAACATAGATGCAAAATTATGCAACAAGATTCTAGCAAATTAGAACCAAAAACACATCTCAAAAATTGTCCACCTTACCAAGCAGGCTAAATCCCTAGGATGCAGGGCTGGTTCAATAATTACAAGATCATAAATGTCATGAAATACATCAACAGATGTGAAAACAACGACCACATGATTATCTCCTTAGGTGCAGAAAAAGCTTTTGATAAAATCCAGCATCCTGCTTGAAAAAACCCTCAAACACCTAGGTATAGAAGGGACAGACCTCAAAATAGTAAGTGCCATCTACGACAAACCCGCAGCTAACATATTGCTAAATAGACAGAAACTAGTAACATATCCCCCTGAAAACTGGAAAAAGACAAGACTGCACACTGTCAACTCTCTTGTTCAATATTGTGTTGGAAGTACTAGTTCAGTCAACCCAACAAGAGAAGGCAATCAAGGGTATCCAAATGGGAAAAGAAGTCAACTTATCTCTCTTTGCTGATGATATAATCCTGTACTTTGAAAATCCAAGAGAAACTGTCAAAAACCTGCATGCACTCTTAAAGGACTTTGACAAGGTCTCAGGGTACAAAATAAATGTGCAAAAGACAGTTGTATTCCTATAGACCAACAACAAGCAGGCAGAGATCCAAATTAAAGTAAAATTCCATTCACAATAGACACACACAAAAAAATGAAATACCTCGCCATCTTACTAACTAGAGAAGTAAAAGACCTTTACAATGAGAATTATGAAACACGGCTCAAATAAATCCACGAAGACACAAAAAATGGAAAAATATCCCATGTTTGTGCATAGGAAGAATCAACATTGTTACGATGTCCATTCTACCAAAGGCAATCTACAGATTCAACACAATACCCATTAATTTACCAGCATCATTCTTCCTAGACCTGGAAATGACAATACAGAAATTCATATGAAAACAGAGATGACTAAGAATAGTCAAAACAATCTGTAGAAGAAGAAGAAGAAAAAAAGTTGGAGGTATTGCACTTCCAGACTTCAAACTTTACTATAAAGATGATACAATATTAAAAAGAACCTGGCATTGGTACAAGAACAGGCACATAGACTGATGGAACAGGATAGAGATTATGGAAGAAAAGCCTCAGTTCCTCAACCAACGCATCTTTGACAAAGCCTCCAACAACAACCACTGGGGAGAGGAGAACCTATTCAGTAAATGATGCTGGAAAAAATAGCTGACCACATGCAGATGATTGCAACAGGACTCCTACATATCACCACACACAAAAGTTAACTCTAAATGGATTGAACAACTAAACGTAAAGCCTCAAACTACAAGAATTTTAGAAAATGTCAGAGGCAGATTTATGGAAATTAGAACTGGGAACCAATTCCTATTCAGCATCCTAAATGGCAATACCTTCAGAAATAAGATAGACAAGTGGGATCTCATCATTATAAAAAGCTTCTGCCAAGCTAAATAAATAATCAAGAGAGCAGGGAGACAGCCCACAGAATGAAAAAAATATTTGCCAAATATATATCTGTCAAACACCTAACATATAGTATCTACAGGGAAATCAAATGCACTGAAAGGAAAAAAACAAACATCCCCTTTAAAATGTGAGCAAAAGACATGAATAGGCACTTCTCAAAAGAAGATATATGAACAACCAACAGACACATGAAAAAGTGCTCAGCCTAACTCACCATTAGAGAAATGCGAATAAAAATCACATTGAGATACCACCTAACTCCTGTAAGAATGGCCGTCATTAAAAAACAACAACTGATATATTCCCAAAAGGGGGATTGCGGGGTCGTATGGGAGGTAGATATTTAGAGTTTTTAGGAATCGCCACACTGCTTTCCACAGAGGTTGCACTAGTTTACAAATAACTCTACAAAAAAGACACCTGCACACATATGTTTATCACAGCATTGTTCACAATAGCAAGAACCTGGAAGCAACCCGGCTGCCCAAAAAAGAGGATTGGATTTTTTTAAATGTGGTACATATACACGATGAAATACTATGCAGCCATAAAAAAGAACAAAATCATGAATTTTGCAGCAACCTGGATGGAAGTATAGTCTATAATACTGAGTGACCTCTCACAAAAACAAAGGTCCGAGTATCACATGTTTTCACTCATATAATGGACCTTGAATATCCAATCTAATACTATAAGAAAGTAACTGACAGTAGTGGGAAACTATGGGCAGGGGGAGATGGGATTAACAGGCAAATATATCTCTGGGGATGGGGAAGCACTTCTAATCAATAGGGTGCCTGAATGAAACATATTTGTATACGTAACCCTTAACTTTACCCCACAACATCATAATAAAAAAATATTGATTATCAATAAAAGAAAGATAAAATAAAATACAAATAGAGAGTAAAAAAGAAAAGAAAAAATAGAATTCTAAGGTCATACTTATATATAGCTGTTCAAAATCATATTGTAGGACCTAATATAGAAAAAGAACGTGACCT